>NC_062217.1:102531495-102831495 GCF_902686445.1 Sciurus carolinensis
CAGATGGTTGTAGATAGTGGGTTTAATTCCAGGTCCTTTGTTCTGTTCCATTGGTTTATATATCTGTATTTATTTCATTACCATGTTGTTTTTATAAGTGTGACTCTGTAGTATATTTTGAAATCAGGTACTGTGATGCCTCCAGCATTGCTGTTTATGTTTTTTTTTTTTTTTTTGCTTCCATATGAATTTTAGGATTTTTTTTCTAGTTTGGTAAGGAAAATTATTGATATTTTGATGGAGATTGCATTGAATCTGTAGATTTTTTCAGTAGTTTGACCATTTTAATAATATTTATTTTTCCAATCCATGAATATGGGAGGTCTTTACATGTATCTTCACTTTATTTCTTCATGGTTTTTATCAATTTAATTTTTTTCATGGTTTTCATTCTTTCTCCTCCTTGGATAGTTTGTTCCTAGGTGTTTTATTTTCTTTTTGCTGATATAGCAAATGGGATTGTTTTTCTGGTTTCTTTCTCAGTGAGTTCATTATGGGTGTATAGAAAAGCTGCTGATTTTTGTAGGTTGATTTTCTATCCTGCTACTGTGTTTAATTTGTGTCTTTTGATGGAGTCTATTTTTTATTTTGGTACCAGGGATTGGACCCAGGGGCAATAACCACTGAACCACTTCTTTGGCCTCCTTTTTTTTTAATTTAATATTTTTATTTTGAGACAGGGTGTGGCTAAGTTGGCGAGAGCCTCACTAAGTTGCTGAGGCTGGTTTTGAACTCATGGTTATCCTACCTCAGCCTCCTAAGCTGCTGGGATTACAGGAGTATGCCACTATACTTGGCTGGTGGAGCCCTTAGGATCTTCTGAATAAAGAATCATATGTAAACCGGGATGCCAAGCATGATGGCACATGCCTATAATCCCGTTGATTTGGGAGGCTGAGGCAGAAGGACTGCAAGGTTCAAGATCAGCCTCAGCAACTTAGTTCCTGTCTCAAAATTAAAAAAAAAAATAGAAAATAAGCGGGGATTAACTCAGTGGCGAAGTGCCCCTAAATTTAATCTCCAGTACCCAGAACAAAACAAAATCAAAATAAAACAACTGATAATTTGACTTCCTTTTTATTATTCATATCCCTTTTATTTCTGTCTCTTACCTAATTGCTCTGGCTAAAATTTCAAGTACTATATTCAGTAGGAGTGGTGATAGTGGATATACTTGTGTAGTTTCCTGTTTTAGAGGAAATTCTGTTAGTTTTTCCTCCTTCAGTGTAATATTGACTTTGCATTTGTTGTATACAGCCTTTACTGTGTTGAGGTATGATCCTTTAATCCTAGTTGCTTCATGGTTTTTATTATGAAGGAATGTTTAATTTTGTCAAAGGTTTTTTTCTGCATCTCTTGAGATGATCCTGTGATTTTTATCCTTGATTCTATTAATGTGCTATATTATGTTTATTTATTTGCCTGTGTTGAACCCTCCTTGCATCCCTGGAATGAATCCAACTTGATCATGGTATGTGATCTTTTTAATGTATTGTTGAATTCAGTTTGTAAATATTTTATTGAGATTTTTGCATCTGTGTTCATCAGGGATATCAGTCTCTAGTTTTCTTTTTTTTTTTGACATGTCCTTATCATTTTTTTTAAGCAGGGTAATACTGTCTTGAGTATTAAGAATGAATTTGTAAGGATTAATTCCCCTTATATTTCATGGAACAGTTTGAGAAACATTGGTATTGTTTCTTCTTTAAAAAGCTTTTAAAATTCAGAAGTAAATCTTTTTGGTCTTGGACTTTTTTTTTTTTTTTTTTTTTTCTTTTTGTTGTTGGGAGATGTATTAGTCAGCTTTTCTGTCATTGTGACCAAAATACTTGACAAGAAAAGCTTAAAGGAGGAAGAGTCTATTTTGGGCTCACAGTTTCAGAGGTCTTAATCCATGGAGGGTTGACTCCATTGCTCTGGCCTGAGGTGAAGGGCGTGGTGGAGAAAAGTTAGCTTATGGCAGCCAGGAAGAAGAGAAAGCAAATGAGATGCCAGGGACAAACTATAAACCCCAAAGTCATGCCCCTAGTGACCTTGTTCCTTAGCCACATCCTGCCTGTATACAGTTACCACTCAGTATAGTAGTACTTTTAAACTATTAATCCACTGAATGGATTAATTCATTGATCAGGTGATAGCACTCATAATCTAATCATTTCATCTCTGAACATTTCATATTGTCTCATACATGAGCTTTTGGGGTACACATCATAGCCAAACCATAATACTGCTTTAACCTCTCAGTGATTGTTATTGCTCCGTTTAGATTTTTTTTTTATATCCTCTTGGTTGAGTTTTGGAAGATCATAAAATTTGTGATCATCCTGCCTCAGTCTCCTGAGTGGCATGTACCACCGTACCTAGCTTTTTATATCTAATTGATGGATTATTCCTTTTATCAATATATAGGGACCATCTTTTCTGACTGTTCTGTAGTCCACTTTATTGAATATGAGTATAGTTACTTCAGCTTGTTTTCAGATTCCATTTGCTTGGAATATCTTTTTTCTATCCTTTACTTTCAATATGTGTATGTCTTTGCCCACAAGGTGAGTTTCTTGCCAGCAGCAGACTGTAGGGTCTTACTTTTAAATCAGATAGTCAATTCGTGTCTTTTAATTGGAGAATTAATACCATTTACATTCAATTATTTTTGAAAGATATGTACTAATTCTTATCAATTTGTTTTTCTTCTGGGTATTTCAAATGATCTATGTTTATTACTTTCTTATTAATTTTGGAAGTTGATGGTTTACTGAATTAATAATGTTTGAGTCTTTTCTAGTTCTCATTTATCAAATTCTTTCAGTGAGATTTATTCTTTCCTGTGTTCATGTTACTATGATTTATTCTGCTTCCTCTTCTGTGTGCAGTATTCCTTTAAGTATGTTCTGTAATACTGGTTTAGTGGTCATACATTTCTCTAATTTATACTTATCTTGGAAGGTTTTTATGTTTTCTTTCAATTCTGAAGGAAAACTTTGTTGGATATAATCAGAATCTAGGGTATGGGGTTATAGCTCAGTGGAAGAGCACTTAACCTCACATGTGTGAGGCACTGGGTTCAATCCCCAGCACCACCTAAAAATAAATAAATAAAGGTACATCTAAACTACAGCTAAAAATATTTTTTTAATTTTCCTTCAGGGTTTGAAATATATAATTCCATGTACTCCTGGCTTTAAGAATTTCTTCTAAGAAATTATCTGTTATTCTGATAGGTTTGCCTTTATAAATGACTTGGTGCTTCTCTTTTGCATCTTTCAATATTCTTTGTTCTACAAGTATTTCATTGAATATGTTTGCTCCACCTTTATCTGTACCTCTGTTTCCTTATCTATACTTGTGATTTACATGTTTATTCTTTTAATCATGTCTCATAAACCTTGTATATTCTGCTTATAATTTATTTTTTCTTTATTGGCATCTGAATGTGATAATTCATCAACCTTGTCTTCAAGCCCTGGCATTACTTCTCCTGTTTGATTTAGTAAGTTGGTGAAACTTTCAGCTGAGTTTTAAAATTTGACTTGTCAAACTTTCAAAGATTTTTTTCCAGAATCACTATTATTGAATTGTTCTTTCATATCTTGCACACTATCTCCCTAATTTATTCCTTTTAATTCACTAATCATCTTAACAGTCAACTTTGTATCCTTCAGAGAGAGCAAAGTCTGGGGATTATTCACCCCTTCTTCTTAATTTTGTGTTAATTTCTCAGCTGCCCTTCCTGCTAGTAGGAGCTAGTGCAGAATGTGACATTCCCTTGGTAGAAATCTACTTCAGAGAGATTAGCTCAACACACTTTCAGGCCTGGGGTGACATGGAGCACCACAGCACCTCCAGGTCATTGGCACATTTTGTGAAGCTCTCTTGGATGGTGGGGCAACATTTGAAATGGGGGTGGAATAGATTGTGGAAGGCCCTACTAGTTCTGCTGCCCATGACTTTCATGGCCTTCTGAAACCCAGTTCCCACTGGTAATCACTTGTGCCTTCTCAGTTCTCTGAAATACTTCAGCTGGCTGTTTGAGCCACCCATCTTACAGGGGAAGCACTTTATGTTTCCTTCCATTGTCATCAAGCAACTTCTCATTGTATGGAGTTTTTAAGGGGTTCATTTCAATGGTGAGCCATTCCGGCAGCACAAAACCAAGACTTAAGAGATAGCACCCACTGAGACAGTGTGTAATGCTTTCCTAGGGTTTCTGGAGACAGGAACTTGCAGCAAGCTGAGACATGACCTAATGATGGCTCCATGTTACAGCATAGTGAATACAGGCTGGAAAGTAAAGAGAACCTCTCTAACTTTAGCCTGCTCTTCAGACCCCAAATCTGCTATGTCCGTACTGTTCCTCTGCACTGTGCTTGTGTTCTAGATGCATTCACTGAGTCTTCCCTTTCCTCTCTCCTACCTGTGTCATCAGCTGTGCTGCTGTGCCATCATGTTGCTGGGCCTTTAGTACTGAGGCACTTTTTCACACTGTTTAATTCTGAAACAGAATGAAAAAAAATTCAATGCCTGAACTTTTCCATGTCTCTTTATGCTGGTGAACCTCAGTCTTCCCACAGTAACGCACCTTGATGAGAAGCTGCTTTCTTGTTGTTCTGATTACCACTCACAGAGAATTGGGCGATGGCTCTGATCAATCCATTTGCCTCTCTGACCTCATGATTTATAAAGTACAGACCAGTTGTTTTGTAGAATATTCCTTACTTTGTGTTTGACTGAAGTTTCCTTATGATTGTATTCAGGTTATGCATTTAGGTAGGGAGAACAAAATAAATGATTTTCATTCTTCTTAATATAATATATTAGGAGCCACTTGATGTCAGTTTGTTTCAGTATTGGTGATAACATTGGACATTTGATTAAGTTGGTATTTGTCAGATTTCTCTATTGCCACGATACTGTTTTTTCCTCAAAGTTAATATATAGGCAGTATGTAAATATCCTGTTCCTCATCAAATGCTTACCCAGTTTTAGCATTCAGTGATGATTTTCCAAATCTATATTCCTTCTGTAGTTATTACCATTCTAAGAAAGAGCTTTCCCTTTTGTGTGTATTTACCCATTCATTTATTTTTCTCCATGATTTATACATATGACCTTATTTAATGGTCTATAATTAATTTCTCTAGTTATTTCCATATCAGCATATACCAGATTTGGCCCTTATGAATCCTTTCAAGCTGGTTCTTGTGTCCTTTTCATATTCTTTCAAAATTCTTTGAACTCTTTTATTTACTTTATGGTGTAACAAGATTCCCTGGACTCATTTTGTATGCCCCAACTTTTGAATTAGCTTGTTTCAGAGCAGCCTTATTCTTATTAGTGGGGAAATTATAATCTGGTTATCCGATGCACTTATTGCAATTATTGTGTCATTACATGTAGGCTCCCTCAATAGGCAAATTAGGATATATTTATGTCTATCCTTATACACACATATCTTTGTTTTTCATTTATATGTGTGTCTTTATCTGTTAGGGCTTCTATAACAAAATATCTGAGACTAGGTTACTTCTAAATAGTCAAAATTTACTTTTTACAGTTTTGGAGGCTGGAAAATTCAAGATTAAGGTGCCTATATTTGGTGTTTGCTGGGGACCTTTTTGCCTCATCCATATGTGGTGGGAGAGCAGAAGGGCAAAAAGGCCAAGCCAGTACCCTCTTTCCCCTTTATAAGGTCCCTAGTTTCATTGATGATGGCTTCATCTTCATGATTTAATCATTATCCCCACCTCTTAATAGTATCATATTAATGATTAAGTTTCAGCATTTGAATTTTTGAAGATAGACCTCAGCAACATCTTTATATATACATATATATTAAAAGTTATAAATTTATATTCATAATACCAATGTTAATCTAACACCATGGTGGAGGTTACTTCTAGTGTCCTCCTCCTGTTAAATTTCATCAAATAAGTTTTCTTAAATCTTGCCCATACTCACTGTGTAAAGATGCTTCCTGTTTTTTTCCTAGAAATCTTATTATAGTTTTGTTTTAGGTTTAGATCTGTGATCAGTCCAGGGTTATTTTTTATTTATGGTGTTAGGGGTTGAAGTTTTTTTTTGGTACTGGGGATTGAATTTGGGGGCACTCAACCACTGAGCCACATCCTCAGCCCTTTTTTGTATTTTATTTAGAGGCAGGGTCTCACTGAGTTGCTTAGAACCTTGTTAAATTGCTGAGACTGTCTGTGAACTCAGGATCCTCACGTGTCAGCCTCCCTTGCTGCTGGGATCACAGGCACGTGCTATGGTGCCTGGTGAAGTTCATCTTTTTTTTTTTTTTTAAATCTATGGATAATGAATTGTTCCAGCACCAAATGTGGAAGAGGCTTTCCATTCTTCTTTGAATTTAGTCCTTCTTTTGAAAATCAACATATTATATAAGAGTGAGTTTATTTTTGAATTCTTGGTTCTGTTCTCTTTATCTATTTGTTTCAAACCTTTTTGTGTTTTCCTCCTAGCTTCCACATATAAGAGAAAACATAGATTTTTTTTTCTGATTGTGACTTCTTTTTCTCCAATTTATGGTTTCTAGATTTCATCTATTATGTAAGTGACATAATATCTTATTATGGCTAAATAAAACTCTATTGTATATACATACTATATTTTCTTTATCTGTTCATTTGTCGACTGATACCTAGGCTGGTTCTATAACTTGATTGTTGTAAATTGTGCTGCAGTAAACATGGGTATGCATGTATTTATAAAATATCCTATTTTTCTTTTTGGTACCAGGGATTGATACCAGAGTTCTTAACTACTGAGTCATATTCCCAGTCTTTTAAATTTATTTTTATTTTATTTTTGAGACAGGGTCTTGCTACCTTGCTTAGGGCTTTGCTAAGTTTGTTTGACTGGCCTTGAACTTGGTATCCTCTTGCCTCAGCCTCCAGAGTCTCTGGGGTTACAGGTGTGCACCACCACAAGCAACCTGACCTTAAATTCCTTTGGATAAATACCAAGGAGTGGTATAGTTTGATCATGTGATACACTTATTTTTAGCGTCTTGAGGAAGCTTCATATTGATTTCCATTGTGGCTTTACTAATTTACATTCCCATAACAGACTGTAAGAGTTCTTTTCCTCATCCTGTCCAGCATTTATGATTTGTATTCCTGCTGATTGCCATTCTGACTGGAGTATGTTGGAATCAGTGTAGTTTTCTTTTGTGTGTGTGGTGCTCAGAATTGAACCCAGAGCTTCGTGTATGCCAGGCAAGTACTCTACCCCTGAGTCACATTGCCAGCCCTCAGTGTAGTTTTGATTTGCACTTCCCTGATGGCTAAAGATACTGAACATCTTTTCTTGTAATTGTTGACCATTTGTACTTCTTTTGAAGAATTGTGGAGGTAATTTGCCCATTTATTGATTTGGTTTTGAATTATTTATATATTTTGGATATTAGTTCTCTGTTGGAGGATTAGCAAAGATTTTTCTCCCATCTGTTGGTTATCTCTTCACTTTGTTTTTTTTTTTATTTTTTTTATTATTGTACACAAATGGGATACATGTTGTTTCTCTGTTTGTACATGGCGTAAAGGCATACCATTTGTGTAATCATAAATTTACATAGGGTAATGTTTGATTCATTCTGTTATTTTTTTCCCTTCCCCCCACCCCTCCCACCCCTCTTTTCCCTCTATACAGTCCTTCCTTCCTCCATTCTTGCCCCCCTCCCTAAACCTAACTCTAAACCTAACACTAACTCTTCCCACCCCACATTATGTGTCCTCATCCACTTATTAGCGATATCATTCTTCCTTTGGTTTTTTGAGATTGGCTTATCTCACTTAGCATGATATTCTCCAGTTTCATCCATTTGCCTGCAAATGCCATAATTTTATCATTCTTTATGGCAGAGTAATATTCCATTGTATATATATACCACATTCTCTTTATCCATTCATCAATTGAAGGACATCTAGGTTGGTTCCACAATCTGGCTATTGTGAACTGAGCAGCTATGAACATTGATGTGGCTGTATCTCTGTAATATACTGATTTTAAATCCTTTGGGTATAGGCCAAGGAGTGGGATAGCTGGGTCAAATGGTGGTTCCATTCCAAGTTTTCTAAGGAGTCTCCATACTGCTTTCCAGAGTGGCTGCACTAATTTGCAGTCCCACCAGCAATGTATGAGTGTACCTTTCTCCCCACATCCTCGCCAACACCTGTTGTTGCTTGTATTCTTGATAATCGCCATTCTAATTGGGGTGAGATGGAATCTTAGGGTGGTTTTGATTTGCATTTCTCTTATTACTAGAGATGTTGAACATTTTTCCATATGTTTGTTGATTGCTTGTAGATCTTCTTCTGTGAAGTGTCTATTCATTTCCTTAGCCCATTTGTCGATTGGATTACTTGCATTCTTAGTGTAGAGTGTTTTGAGTTCTTTATAGATTCTGGAGATTAGCGCTCTATCTGAAGTATGATTGGCAAAGATTTTCTCCCACTCTGTAGGCTCTTTCTTTGCATTGCTGATAGTTTCCTTTGCTGAGAGAAAGCTTTTTAGTTTGAATCTATCCCAGTTATTGATTCTTGCTTTTATTTCTTGTGCTATGGGAGTCATGTTGAGGAAGTCTGGTCCTAAGCCAACATGTTGAAGCTCTGGACCTACTTTTTCTTCTATAAGATGCAAGGTCTCTGGTCTGATTCCGAGATCCTTAATCCATTTTGAGTTTAGTTTCGTGCATGGTGAGAGATATGGGTTTAGTTTCATTCTGTTGCATATGGATTTCCAATTCTCCCAGCATCATTTGTTGAAGAGGCTATCTTTTCTCCATTGCATATTTTTGGCCCCTTTGTTAGTATGAGAAAATTGTATTTATTTGGGTTTGTGTCCATGTCCTCTATTCTGTACCATTGATCTACCTGTCTATTTTGGTACCAATACCATGCCGTTTTTGTTACTATTGCTTTGTAGTAGAGTTGAAGATCGGGTATTGCGATACCCCCTGCTTCACTCTTTCTACTGAGGATTGCTTTAGCTATTCTGGGTTTTTTATTCTTCCAGATGAATTTCATAATTGCTTGCTCTGTTTCTGTAAGGTACATCATTGGGATTTTAATTGGAATTGCATTGAATCTGTATAGCACTTTTGGTAGTATGGCCATTTTGACAATATTAATTCTTCCTATCCAGGAACATGGGAGATCTTTCCATCTTCTGAGGTTTTCTTTAATTTCTTTCTTTAGTGTTTTGTAGTTCTCATTGTAGAGGTCTTTCACCTCTTTTGTGAGATTGATTCCCAAGTATTTTATTTTTTTCGAAGCTATTGTGAATGGGGTAGTTTTCCTAATTTCTCTTTCTGAAGATTCATCGCTTATGTATAGAAATTCCTTAGATTTATGTGCATTGATCTTATATCCCGCTACTTTACTGAATTCACTTATGAGATCTAACAGTTTTCTGGTGGAATTTCCTGGTTCCTCTAAGTATACAATCAAATAGGGATAGTTTGAGTTCTTCTTTTCCTATTCGTATCCCTTTAATTTCTTTGGTCTGTCTAATTGCTCTGGCTAGAGTTTCAAGGACGATATTGAATAGAAGTGGTGAAAGAGGGCATCCCTGCCTTGTTCCAGTTTTTAGAGGGAATGCTTTCAGTTTTTCACCATTTAGAATGATATTAGCCATGGGCTTAGCATAGATGGCCTTTACAATGTTAAGGAATGTTCCCACTATCCCTATTTTTTCTAGTGTTTTGAGAATGAAGGGGTGCTGTATTTTATCAAATGCTTTTTCTGCATCAATCGAAATAATCATGTGATTCTTGACTTTAAGTCTATTGATATGGTGAATTACATTTATTGATTTCCTGATGTTGAACCAACCTTGCATCCCTGGGATGAAATCCACTTGATCATGGTGCACTATCTTTTTAATATGTTTTTGTATGCGATTTGCTAAAATTTTGTTGAGAATTTTTGCGTCGATGTTCATTAAGGATATTGGTCTGAAATTTTCTTTCCTCGATGTGTCTCTGTCTGGTTTAGGTATCAGGGTAATATTGGCTTCATAGAATGAGTTTGGGAGGGTTCCCTCCTCTTCTATTTTATGGAATACTTTGAGAAGTATTGGAATGAGCTCTTCTTTAAAAGTTTTGTAGAACTCGGCTGAGAACCCATCTGGTCCTGGACTTTTCTTTGTTGGTAGGCTTTTGATGACTTCTTCTATTTCATTACTTGAAATTGGTCTATTTAAATTGTGTATGTCCTCCTCGTTTAATTTAGGCAATTCATATGTCTCTAGAAACCTGTTGATGTCTTCGAAATTTTCTATTTTGTTGGAGTATAGGTTTTCAAAATAGCTTCTAATTATGTTTTGTATTTCAGTCGTGTCTGTTGTGATATTTCCTTGTTCATTCCGAATTTTGGTGATTTGGGTTTTCTCTTGTCTTCTCTTTGTTAGTGTGGCTAAAGGTTTATCAATTTTGTTTATTTTTTCGAAGAACCAACTCTTATTTTGTCAATTTTTTGTATTGTTTCTTTTGTTTCAATTTCGTTGATTTCAGCTCTGAGTTTGACTATTTCCTGCCTTCTACTACTTTTGGTGTTGTTCTGTTCTTCTTTTTCTAGGGCTTTGAGCTGTAGTGTTAGGTCGTGTATTTGTTGAGTTTTACTTCTTTTATTAAATGTGCTCCATAAAATAAATCTTCCTCTAAGTACCGCTTTCATAGTGTCCCAGAGATTTTGATATGTTTCTTTATTCTAGTTTACCTCTAAGAATTTTTTAATTTCCTTCCTAATATTCTGTTATCCATTCATCATATAATAGCATATTGTTTAATCTCCAGGTGTTGGAGTAGTTTCTGTTTTTTACTCTTTCATTTATTTCTAACTTCAATCCATTATGATCTGATAGAATACAAGGTAGTGTCTCTATCTTCTTGTATTTGCTGACATTAGCTTTGTGGCATAATATATGGTCTATTTTAGAGAAGGATCCATGTGCTGCTGAGAAGAAAGTGTATTCGCTCTTGGTTGGATGGTATATTCTATAAATGTCTGTTAAGTCTAAATTATTGATTTTGTTATTGAGATCTGTGGTTTCTTTTTTCAATTTTTGTTTGGAAGATCTGTCCAGTGGTGAGAGAGGCGTGTTAAAATCACCTAGTATTATTGTGTTATGGTCTATTTGGTTTTTGAGATTGGATGACCCACTGTTTGGGGCATAGATGTTTATGATTGTTATATCTTGCTGATTTATGCTTCCCTTAAGCAGTATGAAATGTCCTTCTTTATCCCTTCTAACTAACTTTGGCTTGAAGTCCACATTATCTGCAATGAGGATGGATACTCCAGCTTTTTTGCTGAGCCCATGTGCATGGTATGTTTTTCCCCATCCTTTCACCTTTAGTCTATGGGTATCTCTTTCTATGAGGTGAGTCTCTTGCAGGCAACATATTGTTGGATCTTTCTTTTTAATCCAATCTGCCAGTCTATGTCTTTTGATTGATGAATTCAGGCCATTAACATTCAGGGTATTATTGAGATATGCTTGTATTCCCTGGTATTTGGTTCATATTTAAAATTTTATTTATTTATTTCTTTTTTGACACATCTTGGTTCCTCCTTTATTTGACAGTTCCTTTAGGATAATTCCTCCCTTTGCTGATTTGCTTCTTTGTTTTTTATTTCTTCCTCATGAATTATTTTGCCGAGAATGTTCTGTAATGCTGGCTTTCTTTTTGTAAATTCTTTTAGCTTTTGTTTATCATGGCAAGATTTTATTTCATTGTCAAATTTGAAGGTAAGCTTTGCTGGGTATAAGATTCTTGGTTTGCATCCATTTTCTTTCAGAGCTTGAAAAATGTTGTTCCAGGCCCTTCTAGCTTTTAGGGTCTGGATTGAAAAATCTGCTGATATCCGTATTGGTTTCCCCCTGAATGTAATTTGGTTCTTTTCTCTCACAGCCTTTAAAATTCTGTCTTTATTTTGTATGTTAGGTATTTTCATTATAATGTGCCTTGGTGTGGGTCTGTTGTAATTTTGTGTATTTGGAGTCCTATTAGCCTCTTGACTTGATTTCCATTTCATTCTTCAGATTTGGGAAATTTTCTGATATTATTCATTGAATAGATTGTTCATTCCTTGGGTTTGTTTCTCTAAGCCTTCCTCAATCCCAATAATTCTCAAATTTGGCCTTTTCATGATATCCCATAGTTCTTGCAGATTCTGTTCATGATTTCTTACCATCTTCTTGTTTGTTCAACTTTGTTTCTCGGGTTAAATATTTTGTCTTCAATATCTGAAGTTCTGGCTTCCAGGTGTTCTATCCTATTGGTTATGCTTTCTCGTGGAGTTCTTAATTTGGTTTATGTTTCCTTCATTCACGGATTTCTGTTTGGTTTTTTTCAATATCTCGAACTCTTTATTGAAATGATCTTTTGCTTCCTTGATTTGCTCTTTTAACTGTCGATTGGTGCTATCATTCAATGCCTGCATTTTGTTCTTTCATTCATCATTCAATGCCTGCATTGCTCTTTCATCTCATCGTTTGCTTCCCTATCATTTTAATTATGTACATTCTGAACTCCCTTTCTGTCATTTCTTCTCTGCCATGCTGTCGTTGGATTCTATTGATGTAAACACTAGATTTGTTTGGGCATTTCTTCCCTTGTTTTCTCATATTGTTCAGGAATCAGTGGGTCATTAAGATATTGCAGATTTCCTCTATCGACTTATAATGTCCCTGAAGATTGCTAGTATATCCCTCTTAGCCTTCAGGAGCCTGAAGTCTTGGAGGAAGTTGATAATGTGGAGCTCCACGAAGAAGCTGCCTCTCTAGGGTGGTGACCTCAGGTGGCGTTATAGTCCCTGCTATGGTAGAGTGTGCCTCCACTTGTTGACCAATGGTCATCCAACGGGGAACTAGGCTGCGGGCTGAGGCAAGGCCTATTTGTGCCTGTGTCTCTGGTTTAACCGTCCCTGTGGGAAAACCTCTCCTGGTAGGGAAGACTCACTCGGTGGGAACGTCTCGCTGGTCAGTTCCCCTCCTAGAGGTTCCCCTCAATCTACAACTACCGCCTGGCTGGGCTGTCTTCCTCTGCAGCATTCCCAGGGGCCGGGACCTACGTCCTGGGTCTGGGAGCCTCACCCTCTGCAGGCGAGTTCTCCTTAGGCTGCCTCTCCCAGATAATCTGCCCGCAGTCCTGGAAACTTCGCTCCGCCCCTAGGCGTGTCTCTGTGCGGCTCTTCCAGCAAGAAGCCACCTAGCTCCTGGGACCCTACTCTGCACCTAATCGCCTGGCTATGCGGCCCCTCCTCTGAGCCGCCACCTGGAGCCCCGTACAATAGCTCCGATACCCAGAGACCTGCCACACAGCTCCTCCACCAGACAGCAGCCCGGTTTCCGACGCAGTCACTAGGAGTCCAAGCAACTCACTTTGCGTCTCCTCCTCCACCAATCTCCCGTAGCCCTAGGCAGTCACTCCAAGCCCCAAGGACCCGCCCTGTGCCTCGTCCTCCCCCTCGGGGTAGCCCCCGGTGGTTCAGGAGTGGTGCCTCGGAGACCAAGTGACCCACCCGCGCTCCATCCTCCAGGCAGGCCATTGGTGTTCAGAGCGGTCGCTTTGAGTGACAGTCAACTCACCACTCGCCTCTTCCTCTGCAACCACCTGTGGCTCTGATGCAGTCACTCCTAGACCAAAGCGACCGCCCACGCTTCTCCTCTTCCTCCGGGCAACCCCCAGTGTTCAGAAGCAGTCGTTCTGAGTCCAAACAGCTCGCGATGCAGCTCCTCCTCTGGCAAACCGCCTGTGGCTCTGATGCAGTCACGTCCTAGACCAAGTGACCCACAGCTCTTCTCCTCTTCCTCCAGGCAACCCCGGTGTTCAGAAGCGATTACTCTGAGTCTAAACAGCTCACCACGCAGCTCCTCCTCAGGCAGCCGCCCGGAGCCCCAGTGATTGCTCCGAGTCCAAGCGCTGTGCTGAGCCTCATCCTCTAGGATGATCCCAGTTGTCCGTGTTTACCGCTCCAGTGGGGGGAGGGGCGTCTCGCCGAGCAACTCTACTTCACAAAGTTCCCTGCGTTCTGGGACTACCACCCTATCCGGGACGCCTCCCCAATGGGAGAGACTCACCCAGCGGCTTTGAGTTGGTCCCAAGTCTCTCACTATCTCCTCTTTTGAATCCTGTGTCCTGGAGCAACGTGAAATGCAGCCGCCCTCTCGGCCGCCATCTTGAAACTCTCCCTTCCAGTTTCTTAAATGATACCTCTCTTCACTTTGTTAATTGCTTTCTCTGCAGAAGTTTTTTAATTGGATGCCATCCCACTTATTTTTTCTTTTATTTCCTGAGCTATAGGGGTCTTTTCAAAAAAATTTTTTTTGTTGGCAATGTACGTTTATTTATTTATTTGCAGTGCTGAGAATCTAACCCAGTGCCTCGCATGCGCTAGGCGAGTGCTCTGCCACTGAGCCACAACCCCAGCCCCCCGTAGGAGTCTTATTCAGGAAGTTTTTGCCTGCTGCACTTGTTGAAGTATATCCCTTTGTTTTCTTCTAACAGTGTTTCACTATTTCTGACCTTATAATTAGGTGTTTGATTAATTTTGAATTTACTTTTGTACAAGGTGCAAGATAGGGATATAGTTTCATTTTTCTACATATGGATATCCAGTTTTTCCAGCATTGCTTGTTAAAGAAGCCGTCTTTTCTCCAATTTATGTTTTTAGGACCTTTGTCAGAATACAGTCGTAGCTATTTGGGTTCGTCCTGTGTTTTTTGTTCCATTGGTTCGTATGTCTGTTTTTATGCCGGTACCGTACTTTTTAGTTATTGTGTCTCTTTTTACAATTTGAAATTGGATATTGGGGTGTCTCTACCTTAGTTCTCTTTGCTCTGGATTGCATTGGCTATTCTGTTTTTTTTTTGTTGTTGTTGCTATTGTTGTTCTTCCATATGAATTTTAGTTCTTTTTCCAATTCTATGAATAATATCATTAGTATTTTTATGGGGATTTCATTGAATCTATAGATTGTTTTTGTCAATATGATATGGTTATTTAAATAATATTAATTCTCCACATCCAGTTTTTTTACTCATAGTATTTGGTATGTATTAGGTATCTTGACTCTGGATTCATGTTTTTCATGTATATATATATTTTTTTTGTGGTACTGGAGATTGAACTCAGAGCCTCATGTATGCTAGGTATATGCTGTACTACTGAGCTATACCCCCATCCCATCTTTTATCTCAAAATTTGTAGCTTTTATCTCTCCATGTAGTGTTTATTTTCTGTTCTATATATTCTAGGACTCAAATAGCCATATGTGAATCCATGTCAGTCTATTCTTCATGTCTCTTAGGCTCTCTTTAATATTTTTCATTTCCCAATGCTGAGTAATTTCTTAAAATCTGATATCTAGTTTGGTAATTCTCCTTCAGCTGTGTCTAATATGCTGTTTAACTCATTTTTAATTTTAATGGTTAATTTCTAAAAGCAATGTTTTATTCTTTTTCAAACTGGACTTTTTTGGTACTTTTTGTTGTTTCCTCATTTTAAAATTCCTTGATTGACTGATTGATTGTGGTATCAAGGATTGAACCCAAGGGTGCTCTACCACCGACCTACATCACCAGCTCTTATTTTTATTTTTTTTTGAGACAGGATTGCCCTAGATTATATAGACTGGCTTCAAACTTGTGATCCTCCTGCCTCAGCCTCTCAAGTTGTTGGGATTACAGGTGTGCATCACTACACCTGGCACTCCTTTATTTAAATACTTTATATGTACTTATTTCATATTCTCTGTTTTATAATTATATTATTGGAGGTCCGGGTTTGTTTTCTTTTTCTTTTGTGGTGTTACAGTTAGAACCCATGAATGCTTTACTACTGAGTTACATTTGCAGCCCTTTTTTATTTCATTTTGAGACAGGGTTTTGCTAAGTTGCTCAGGCTGACTTCAAATTTGAGATCCTCTTGCCTCAGCCTCCCAAGTCTCTGGGATTATGGGCATGCAGTACTGTGCCTGGCTTCTATGGCATTCTTTTCTTTTTTTTTTCCTCCTTCTTTTTTTTTGGTGGAGGAGGGTACTAGCCATTAAACCCAAGGGCACTTTACTCCTGAGCTACATCCCAAGCTAGAAGAGAGGATATTCTTTTGGAATTAATGTTTGCAGTTCAATTCCAATTCATTCTTACAGAGGACATGAACTCTGAGAATTCCACAGACCTTGTTAAGGACTACAGTTTCAGAAGCATGTAGAGAGAAGGGATTAACAGTGCACTTTGCAGAGCTGCTTATACCATCAGGAGTGACTCTGATGACATCACATGACTTTAATTTTACAGTGGCTATGATTTTGGCCACATTATAAGGTCACTTACAGATTCTTCTTTGCCAGAAGACTATGAATTCTTTTACATTTGGAACCTTTCCCATTCATTCATTTATTATATGAAATACTTGATAGAGAGTTACAAGCATCTTGAGGAAGATCTTCTTTAAAAATAATTTTTTACTGTGAAGTCTTTTTTTAATTCATTTATTTATGTGCGGTGCTGAGAATCGAACCCAGTGCCTCACACATGTGAGGCAAATGCTCTACCAACGAGCCACAACCCCAACCCTTGACGAAGGTCTTTAGGAAGTTGCTGATGAGTTAGATTTGCAGGCGGTTTGAATGCAGCAACACCAGATATTCTTGAAAGAGTTGATTTTTGAGGATAGCTTTGAGGACGCCAAGTACTGTGGGCAGCTTTTTGACCTAAGCATTGAGGTGGTCCAGAAGCAGAATGAGGATGTGGACTCTGCCTAGGAGAAGATGAGCATCCTGACAATCATCAAAAGTATGTGTTGGTGATGGTGGCAGGCTCTGCAGGGTGGTCCCAGTCCTATAGTGGTGCTTCCTGTGCTGACTGTGTACTTATCTTCCCAAGAGGAAGCATCTTTTTTGAGCAAAACTCTTAACTATCATATGTAGTTTCTCTGATTTTGTAAACAAGTCTTCCCTATTCCTCATTCCTAAACAGTAGTCTAGTTGCCTATTGCTGCTAGGATCCATGACTTGCTTGACACCCTTTTTTTTTTTCTTCTCTCCGTATTAGCACCTGGGAGTGCTCTACCGCTGAACTACCCAGCCCTTTAAATTTTTTTGACTTTTTTTTTAAAATTCATTTTTATTGTAAACAAATGGGGTACATCTTGTTTCTCTGTTTGTACATGAAGTAGAAGCATACCATTTGTGTAATCATACATTTACCTAGGGTAATTTTTTTAAAATTTATTTTTATTTTAAACAAATGGGATACATCTTGTTTCTCTGTACATGAAGTAGAGGTATACCATTTGTGTAATCATACATTTACATAGGGTAATGGTGTTTGATTCATTCTGTTATTTTTTCCTCCCCCCACCCCTCCCACCCCTCTTTTTCCTCTGTACAGTCCCTCCTTCCTCCATTCTTGCCATCCTCCCACCTCCCATTATGTGTCATTATCCACTTATCAGTGAGATCATTCATCCTTTTTTTTTTGAGATTGGCTTATCTAACTTAGCATGATATTCTCCAGTCTCATCCATTTGCCTGCAAATGCCATGATTTTATTATTCTTTATGGCCAATATTCCATTATATATATATCTATCTATCTCACAGTTTCTTTATCCATTCATCAGTTGAAGGACATCTAGGTTGGTTCCACAATCTGGCTATTGTGAATTGAGCAGCTATGAACATTGATGTGGCTACATCTCTGTAGTATGCTGATTTTAAGTCCTTTGGGTATAGGCCAAGGAGTGGGATAGCTGGGTCAAATGGTGGTTCTATTCCAAGCTTTCTGAGGAATCTCCATACTGCTTTCCAGAGTGGCTGCACTAATTTGCAACCCCACCAGCAATGTATGAGTGTACCTTTTTCCCCACGTCCTCTCCAACACCTATTGTTGCTTGTATTCTTGATAATAACCATTCTAATTGGAGTGAGATGGAATCTTAGTGTAGTTTTGATTTGCATTTCTCTTACTACTAAAGATGTTGACATTTTTCATATGTTTGTTGATTGCTTGTAGATCATCTTCTGTGAAGTGTCTCTTCATAACCCATTTGTTGACTGGGTTATTTGTATTCTTGGTATAGAGTTTTTTGAGTTCTTTATAGATTCTGGAAATTAGTGCTCTATCCGAAGTATGTGTGGCAAAGATATTCTCCCACTTTGTAGGCTCTCTTTGCATTGCTGATAGTCTCCTTTGCTGAGAGAAAGCTATTTAGTTTGAATCTATCCCAGTTATTGATTCTTGCTTTTATTTCTTGTGCTGTGGGAGTCCTGTTAAGGAAGTCTGATCCTAGGTCGACATGTTGAAGATTTGGACCTAAATTTTTTTGAATTTTAAGATAGGGTCTTGCTAGGTTGCCCAGGCTGGTCTCCATATGGGATCCTCCTGTCTAAGCCTCTCAAGTAGCTGGATTACAGGTGCTGGCCACAATGCCTGGCTTATTTGACACCATTTAAAATATTCCAGATGAGTCTAAAACAAGGTAATATACTGTATATAACTCTTTAAAAAAGAGTAAATTAAGATTTGTTTTGGATTCTTTATTTTTACCTATATAATTATTTATTGCCATATTTGAATGAATTGGACAGGTGTTCTTTCATGGAGAAGTAAAATTCCTGCGTGTGCAGATGACAAGGTTTTATAAAGAATTGGGAAAGGGACTCTTTTTATTTTTCTCTTTGCTTCGTTTCCCTTGCAGATTTAAATATATCTTACCACTGTAGGTATCTTTATGTGAGACTTTTGATTAGAAGGAATGATAGTTCACTTCAGTGTTCTTTAAGAGTAGAGTGTTTATTCTTGAAGCCTCAAGGAAATGAGCTGAATAGCTGTGAGATCTAACACAGTTCTAGGGACCAACTACTCAGCCCTGCTGTTATTTTCATGTCTGTTTCATTTTCCCTTTGAGACCTAGAGGCTTTCTGATCCTCAGATGATCTTTTCTGTTTCATATCTTCTGTTCATGGTTCTCAACTCCTGATGACCTTGGCCTTGCTTGTGAATATTTAAGGATTATTCTTCTTCCATGTATTTTTTTCTTGGTTTACTTTGTGGATTCTGGCCCAGTGTGTCTAGATTCCACATGCCAGCTCACTTAACTAGCTTCTCTCCAGCCAGTGGCTTTACTGTTCTTGGGTCAAATGTCTGTGTTAGGAGAATGATAGGTCCTCCTATCCAGCTTGTCTACTGAGGTGCCATGATAACTTGACTTACAAGTATACTTCTAAGCTGTTTAAAATTCTTTTTACAGATGTGGAAGGTGTAAAAGTAAAAGCCCTCTAACCTAGAGAACTAATGAGTTTGTTGAATTGAAAATTTCTATTGTGTAAAAACCCTTCAGTCTAATTCACACTTGGAATTTCTTTGTTTCTGGGATTCTAGCCAAGGAGGAAATGCAAGTTTGCAGTCATATTTTTAAAGGTTTTAATCTCAGATTAATGTTCATGTTATTGAAATATCAGTATCCATACAAGCATCTTAAATTAAGTGAAACAAGTTCTTACAGTATTAATTAGTAATACAAAAAATGGCTTTAGGAACCATTTCTTAAACATTCATATATATAGTCAAAAGAAAAAAAACAGCATGTTAATGGAGGGTAGATATTTAACTATCTGTCTACCACTGTGCAGTTTGCAAAACATTTCCCACTTTTGTTGTGGCATTTGCTCTTTTTAAGAGAGGTAAGTTGATAGGGATAGTAGGCACGTACCTCAACATTGTAAAAGCTATATTTGCTAAACCCAAGGCCAACATCATTCTAAATGGAGAAAGCATTCCCTCTAAAAACTGGAACAGGACAGGGATTCCCTCTTCCACTACTTTAATTCAACATGGTCCTGGAAACACTAGCCAGAGCAATTAGACAGAAGAAAGAAATTAAAGGGATACAAATAGGAAAAGAAGAACTCAGACTATCCCTATTTACTGATGACATTATTCTATATTTAGAAGACTCAGTAGAGAACTCTACTAGAAACTTCTAGAACTCATAAATGAATCCGGCAAAGTAGCAGCATATAAAATTAACACCTGTAAGTCATTTGCATTCCTATACATCAGTGATGAATCAACTGAAAGAGAATTTAGGAAAACGGTTCCCTTGACAATAGCCTTAAATAAAATAAAATACTTGGGACTCAATCTAACAAAAGAGATGAAAGACCTCTACATGAAAACTACAGAATACTAAAGAAATGATGGAGAAAACCTTAAAGATGGAAAGATCTCCCTGTTCTTGGATAGGCAGAATTAATTTATCAAAATGGTTATACTGCCAAAAGTGCCTATACAGATTTAATCCCAATTCCTATTAAGGTTTGGTTGATGTTCATCATAGAACTAGAAAAAGCAGTCAGGAAATTCACTTGCAAAAAATAAGAGGCCTGGAATAGCCAAAACAATCCTTAGCAAGAAAAGTGAAACACGAAGCATCACGATACCAGAACTAAATTATCCACAGAACTATAGTAACAAAAATGGCATGGTATTGGCAACAAAACAGACCTGAAGACCGGTAGTACAGAATAGAAGACATAGAGACAAACCACATATAATTATCTTATAGGAGGCAAAAGTGCTAAAAATATACATTGGAGAAAAGATAGCGTGTTCAACAAATGGTGCTGGGAAAACTGGAAATCCATATGTAACAAAATGAAATTAGCCTCTATCTTTCACCCTTCACAAAAATCAACTCAAAGTGGATCAGAGATTTAGGCACTAGAAACAGAGACCCCATGACTACTAGAAGAAAAGGTAAGCCCAAATCTCATCATGTGAGCTTAGGAACTGAATTCCTCAACAAAACTCTAAAGCACTAGAAGTAAAATAAAAAATCAATAATGGGATGATGTTAACTAAAAAGCTACTTCACAGCAGAGGAAAACAATCAAGAACAGGAAGATGGAATCTACAGAATGGGAGAACAAGAGAAAAATCTTTGCCACCTGCACCTCAGAGCATTAATCTCCAGGATATATAAAGAACGCAAAAAAGCTTAACACCATAAAAAAAAACAAAAACAAAAACAAAAAAAAAAACCAAGAAAACAAATAACCCCATCAATAATGGGCACAGAACTGAACAGGGGGCACTTCACAGAGAAGAAATACATCAGTCAACAAGCATATATGAAAAATCTTCAACATTACTAGCAATGTAGAGAAGTGCAAATTAAAACTACATGGATATTCCATCTCACTCCAGTAAAATGGCAATTATCAAGAATACAAGTAACATGAATGTTGGTGAGAATGTGGGAAAAAAGCACACTCATACATTGCTGGTGGGATAGCAAATTGTGCAACCACTCTGGAAAATCAGTAGAGGAGACTCCGCAGAAAAACTTAGAATGGAACCACCATTGACCCAGTTATCCTACTCCTCAGTATATACCCAAAGGACAAAATCAGCATACTGTAGTAACAGGGCCATATCAATGTTCACAGCAGCTCAATTCAAAATAGCTAAGCTATGGAACCAACCTAGGTGCCGTTCAATAGATAAATGGATTAAAAAAGTGGTACATATACACAATGGATATTACTGAGCCATAAAGAGAAATGAAATTATGGCATTTGCTGGTAAATGGATGGAACTGAAGACTATCATGCTAAGTGAAATAAGCCAATACAAAAACCAAGACTGATTGTTCTGTCTGATATGTGGATGGTGACTCACAATTGGTGGGGGGTGGGAGGAGTGAAGGTTCACTGGATTGGGACAGGGGGGATGGGCGAAACTGAGCGGAGATAGGAATGAGAGGGACAGTAGAATGAATCATACATAAATCTTCTGTGTTCATATATGAATACACAACCAGTGTAACTCCATATCTTGTACAACCACAAGAATGGAAAGTTATACTCCATGTATGTATGATATGTCAAATACATTCTGCTGTCATGTGTACAAAAAAAAATCTATAGAGGTAAAAAAATAACAGAGGTAAGCTGAAAAGCAAGCAGGCGGAAAGGCATGCTAATTTAGAAATTAAAAAATGCCTAGAAAAAAAAAAAGGCCTGGACAGTTTTCATAGTTTGCTGATTCAGAGCACAGATTCTGGGGCTAGCTGTGATTCTGGCCACCTAGTTTGACCCATTGCTATCATAGGGACCCTGTATGTGCCAGTCCACTTCTCTGTGTTAGTTGTCTGTATAGGATTACCTCATAGAGTTGTAAGTATTGCTTTAGTTGGTGTATGTAAAGTGTGCAGAACCAGTCTGTGGTATGGTAAGCTCTCTGTTAATGTGTGTCCCCTGTGTAGGCTCACTAGCAGTGATGGCAAACCTAGTATACTGGGCTCTGAATCTGTGCTTGTTCGTATGTTGTGTTGTCCTCTGGTGGCCTATTAAGTTCAATGGCATGTTCACTAACTTCTCTTTTCCAGGTGAATAGAACACGTATTTTCCTGAATAACTGAAATTGCCACAAATTTATTGAATTTAAGTCACACTTGTCTTTGTAAGATACATTTAGTAGGAATATTTTTTTATCTTAAAAAGATGGGACTGTCAAAGCACAAATAAGACTTTATTATAAATTCTATATTAAATTATACTGACTTTACCATGTATTTTTTTCATTTAATATTCATGTTATACTTTTGCATATATTTTAATTATTGCTGAGGTTTCTTTGTTCTCCAGTTCTCTCCCCCCTTATCTCTACTTCCTGCCTGTGTGACTAGGCCTGGTTTGGCAGTGAGATGCTTAAAGTGAGGAGGAATGGGCAGGGGGAGGGGCCAAAGTGATTCAACTAGGTAAGGGCCCAGGGTGCATTAATTAGCAACTCCTTGCCTGTAGTCCTTGATAAGGGCAGGTAACTTTGGTATCAATGGGCTCTGGAGATCCTTGACATTCCATTCTTCCAGGGGCAGTCTCCAACTTCCAGAGGCAGATGACTTTCATGGCCTCCAGTTCCTCTATTTGACGTGATCCCCTAATTTCTACATTAACTGCCTGTCCCCTATTCTGGCTTCAGTACTGTATAATTATAAAAAAAGAAAAACCAGTTAGTATAGAAAAAGTGAAAGTTCTCTGGTGATTCCACTTCCATTTCCTCTGTCTGTTCCCAGCTGTACTATTAAAGAGTTTGGTGTTATACAAAAAATAGTGTGTTTGTGCACACACACTGCTGTTGGTACTGGAAATAGAAATGAGCTGCTGCCTCCTGTTCCTGGCACCAGAAACACAGGAAGCAAACATCCAATATTGACAGGGCAACTATCATGGCTGTGTTTGCCAGTGTGGTCATTATCACTTGTGTTTTTGTCAGTTCTGTGACTAACAACTGCTTTTTCCTGTTTTGCTGATCCCTGGCAATTTTATTGTTCTGCAGATCCTTTTTCAGAAGCATCCTTAACTTGTTACAGCTCCCTTACTTTATGTGGTGTAGTGTGACTGAAGGAAACCATGTTGTCTTCCAAACCACAGTCATGTTCTGTGAATTTCTTTGGATTACTACTTTAGAATGAGTGTGCCCTCTCCAGCCTACCCCATTGCCCCATGATATTTCTAGTCCTTTTTGTAAATGGGTCCTTGGCTGGCTTGATCCTGCTAATATCCTCAGGTCCTTTACAAATTCTTGTTGTCTCTTCTGGAGTGGTCATGGTGAAGCCTAGGCTGTAAGTTGTGCTTTGAAAGAACAGTGTTGTATAAAAGGGATTTTGAAAAAGAAGTGGAATGACTAAGGGTTTAACTAATACCAAGTTAATTAGAACTTTTGAAACTGGCAGAAAAGTTTCAGTGATTATTTTACTTACGTATTATGCTAAGTTATTGTTACCAAACTTTATAGCTAAGTAGTTTGTTATTTTGTAGGCCTGCATAAGCATCTTTAACTTAGTTTGTTGAATGAGGCACAACTTTCCTAGACCTTTCCATAAGGCATTTGTTAATTTGACTCTGTGTGCTTACCAGGGTTTACCACTGTTATAGCTTGTTTGTGGGAGTGGTAAGCCTCTGTTGAATGCAGCTATGAAAGGACTTGCTTTGATAGTTGGGTGCGGTGTCCTCATAACTGCAGGTCTTCCTCTTCCTGTCTTGGACTTTTAGATTGACTCTGACAGCACATTCCAACCCAGTCTTTCTTCTTTCCTGGGGCTCATATGGTCTTCTGTCCACAGTCATGCTTCAGACTTGTTGTTTCCTTTGCTGTCATTGTGCTAGTGATCTACAAAGTGAATACTTAGAAGAATAATGCTTTAAATGCAGTTGTGGTAGTTAGAAGCATTATGTCAAGTAGACTAGGCAATCAGTAGGGATTATTAAAAGCAATCATCTTTGGACTGGAGGTCTCGCTTAGTGGTGGAGTACTTGCCTAGCAGGTGCAAGGCACGGGATTGATTCCCAAAATTGCCAAACAAACAGAAACAAAACCATCTTTTGTCATTTAATGGGTATTGCTTCAGTTTGTAAGATGAAAGTTCTAGAGCTCATTTCACAACAGTGTGAGAACATACTTTTTATTTTGAACTCCGTACACTTAAGCAGAGTTAATTTGGCGCATTCTGTTGCCACAAGAAAAAATAATATCCTTTGTGGCATATAGATTTAAAAGATTAAGTGTTGGGTTTTGATTTTTAATCTTACTTTTCGTACTTGGTTCTATTATTTTTTTATTTTCAGGGTGCTGGGATTGAACCCTTAGCTTGTGCTTTCTAGGCACCAACTACATCCTGAGCTCTGTTCCTCTTGTAGTAGAAATTGGATCAATAGATTAGAGCCTTGGAGGGAAGCGAGACAGAGGCAATGTATAGGAAACAGAATTAACTGATTTGACATTTATTAAGCACTTCTCATATAGTCAGCTGTATGCTTTTAGTTTATTATTCAGAGAATAAAGGGCGTGAACCCCAGGTGACAAACAGAAGGAGTCTTACTACTTTAGGTGAAAGAATATGGAAGCCTCTTTATTGTAAAGCAGGAAATCATGAAAAATTATGCATGCCATTACAATTTTCATTAATAAAGTATGTAGATGTACAGTGTTCTATGGAATTTTCAAAAACTTTATAATGAAAATTTTCAAACATTCACGAAAGGGAAGGAGGAGTGCAATCTGTTACCCAGCTGGTATTCTCTCATGCCTCTTTTACTATCCCACTAGCATTTTTGGAGCCAAGTCTTGTTTTATCATTTTATTTATAAATATTTCAGTACTTTACACTGAAAGATAAAATCTGTTTCTTAGACTTAATCCTAATACTATTATTACTCCCCAAGTGCTGTAACTTAAACAATTGTTTTTCAATACACAGAGCTACGCCCCCAACTCTCTTTTGTAAAAAGTCTTGGTGGAACAGATCTTGCTAAGTCCATAAGGGATGCCTTGAACTTGTGATCCTCCTGCCTTAGCCGTCCTGAGTTGTGGGTTTTACAGATGTGTGCCACCACACCTGACTTCTTTTACACTTTTATTATTATTATTTTTAGTAGTTGATGTCGTTTGAATCATAATCTAAACAATGTAAAACAAGGTCCTGCCAGGTACAGACTGGTTTTATTTTTAGAGGTTTGGTCTGATTTAGTTCCATTTTTGTTGCCAGAATGTTCATAAGCCAGGTAGTGGTATGTGCCTATAGTCTCAGCTATTCTGGAGGCTGAGGCAGGAGGATCTTTAAGAAGTAAAAAAATGTACACACACAGTAGAGCATGGTCTTTGTTTCTAAGAGTACATAATATCTGGTTGTTTTTTTCTTGTGATGCTAAAAGCCACTTATAATTTTCATAAATTCATTATTTAATCATATGTTTGCATAATTTTGCCATTCCAACTTTAACATTCCTTCATTTATAAGCTGGAATACTTCTGTAGAGAAATTCTTCCTACAAATGATTTTTTTTCCCATAACTGTAGTTCATATAGAGATGATGGGCGTACAGGAAGAATCAAATGAATGATTAATTCTATTTTTAACTCTTAGAGAGTTCTTAATATTGCCAGAGATGGCCAATAATAATTTTTCCTTTATTTAAAAACTGTCGGTGTGCACACATGAATTTTTAACATTAGGTTCATTGCAGTTATTTTTATCAATGATCACATTGTTCTTTGGCCACCAAGAGTGCCTTCAGGTTAGCTTCTTGATCTTTTTGACATGAATGCCTCTAAGAGCTTCAAGGGCTTCTTGTTTTCTGATGTGACAAGATAGCAGCTTCATCTTGTACATTTCCAACCATAGGTGTGGAGTCAGCTCTTTCTTTCAACCAGCCTTTTTTTCATTTTTGTTGGGAAATTGTATAATTGTAATTATATTCTGGATACCACAGGTTGGTTGTTGCCTCTAGGCTTTTTCAAAGCTAAGAAATATATTATTGTTTTAAAGAGAAAATGCTTCATGGATTTCATACTGATTTTTCCAATACAAATTTAAAACTAAAGGATTTTACTGAAGTTCTTTGATTTTATATTTGTATTTCATGGTTTCTAATAATGATACCATTACTTATTAGTAACTAGTGATTATGTAAACACTAACAAACTATTAATAACAAATGATGATGGAAATAATTTTAGAACTGAAACCTTTACCCCAATTCTTTAAAACATTTTTACACACAAAATTTTATGTATTTATGTGGTACCATGTGATACTTTGACATATGCTATTTTGTGTAATCCCAATTCTTATTGTTAGGATAGATTTTTAGCAAATAATGACCGTTGCTTTGATCAAATGTTGCTCCAAATAGTCAAAAATTTAGCAAAGAGCATGTGACTCTTTAATACTTTAAATGTGAATTCCATGTATTTCCTGTATTCAAAGTGATTATGGTAACTCCTCTTTACTGCAGGGAATCCAACAAAACGTCAGTTTTTATCTTTATTCTTCCTGTAGTAGTGACATAGTAAATTTTTTTTAATTAC
The DNA here is from genome assembly GCF_902686445.1 of Sciurus carolinensis. Taxonomy (NCBI): domain Eukaryota; kingdom Metazoa; phylum Chordata; class Mammalia; order Rodentia; family Sciuridae; genus Sciurus; species Sciurus carolinensis. Next base: position 102,558,393 of record NC_062217.1, read on the forward strand.
ATTAGGTTTATCTTACTGTCACATTTAGTGAAGTGTAAATTGCACATTTGTTCACATTTTAACATCTCTGAAATTGGCACCTAGGAATTCTAGGGGCAATCATGATCTAGTTGTATGAAACTTTTAAAATTATACAACATCAGAAATTGACTTCTCTAAACCAGTGCCTCCTGGCACTGCTGTGGAATTCCAGTGTAAAAGCACTTAAGACTTGCAGGTATTTTCATCTCTTTTTTTCCTTCAGTATTACTATTTGTGTGTGTGTTTTTAAGTTACTTTACAATTCTTTTCTTGTTTTGTCACCTGTTTAAACATTTATGCTTTGAATTTAATTATCCACTTACTTTTAGCATTGCTTATATGTTATTCTTTTACTTAATATTGATTTTACTCATTTTATTTTTTGATATTGGGGATTGAACCCAGAGGTGCTTTACCACTGAGCTGCATCCATAGCCTTTTGCATTTATTTATTTTTATTTTGAGACAGAGTCTGAGTTGCTTAGGGCCTTACTAAGTTCCCGAGGCTGACCTTGAACTTGTGATCCACCTGTGTTGCTGGATTACTGGTGTGCACCACCATGCCCAGCTTATTTTACTTTTTATTACCTGTGATAATGCAAAGAATTGTAGATTTAAAATTAACAAACTTAAATATTTTGTTTCTCAGTATATTTTAGTCTGTAAGATTTGTGTTTTGTCATTTCTTCACTTTTCATAATTCATATGTATTTTCTGCTAGGTACTTTTTTGCATTTAAACATTTTAATTTGGATATTTTAAAGTAAGCTCATTGTTCTTGAAGTTAATAGCATTAATAGACTGTGTTAGTCAGTTTTCAGTCACTATAACTAAATCCTGAGATAATCAACTTGTAAAGAGAAAAGTTTATTTGGCTTACAGTTTTGGAGGTTGCAGTCTCTGATCAGTTGACTCTGTTGGTTTGGGTCTGTGGTGAGGCAGGACATCATGATGGGAATGTATGGTAGAACAGAATCACCTGTGCACGGCCAGGAAACAAAAGAAAGAAAGAGGAAAGATTTGGAGTCCTACTATCCCCTTGAAGGGCATTCTTCTAATGACCTGAAGACCTCCTAGTGGTCCTCACTTCTTGAAGTTTCTACCACCTCCCAATAGTGCCACCCTGGGGACCAAGCTTTCAACATATGTGAGCCTTTGGGGGATATTCCACAGCCAAACTATAGACTAGATCAAACCTAAATAAGACAGATTTGTTTTAGATCTTGTTTTCAGTTTATCTTTTCTGTAACTTATAGAATTTGAGTTTTCCTCTTTCTTAAAAGAGCATTTATCAGCAATTCTTAACAATTTGTAATTGGGTGTCTTTTAAAATTATTTTTAAAGATACTTAGATTACCTTTCACCATATTTTGAATTCCATACAATTTGAAACTATGTCAATGTGGTCAATCTACCCCAAATATTAAAAATCAGTGATTTATTCTCAATTAAAATGAATTATTATAAATTTTAATTCATCTTTAGTCCTGGGAATTGAACCTAGAGATGCTTTACCACTGAGCTAACATCTGCAGACCTTTTTACATTTTTTATGTTGACACAGGTTTCACTAAATTGCTTAGGGCTTCACTGAGTTTCTGAGGCTGGCCTCAAACTTGTGATTCTCTTGCCTCAACTCTGAAGTTGCTGGGCTTGCAGGGATGTGCCACTTGTGTCCAGCAATTGAAATGAATTATATCAGGTTGAAAGATACTGGATTTATTTTAGTGTTTTCTAAATTTCCAGTAGAGTTCGTGGTCAGCATTTGGAACAGTAAACAGAGTTGATTAATAGTTTTTGAGGCACCAGTAAAATTTTCCATCTAGTTCTGACTGCTGTCTGAGTGAGTTTGATCCAATCATTGCTGATTGAATAGATCTTTGTGATAGACTCCGGGCTAAAGAAATGAGAATCATGAGCTAAGCAAGGCATGTCTCTACCTTTGTGAGGCTTATATAGACCATAGAGGAGAAAGTGAGAATTACTTCAGTAACTGTAAATTCCAGCTGTAATAGTTATTAATGATGTAGAGATTCTTACTGATGCTGTGAAAAACCTCTCAATATGGAGTCTCTTCTCTGATGAAGAGTTAATTAGATCATGAAGGAAAGGAAAGCATTGCAGAGAAGTGCATATATGAAGAGCCTGAGAAGGAGCCTGAGAATCTGAGAGGACTGGAAAGAAATGCTGGCGTTGTGATGGGAGAGGGGGGAGAGTATTACAAATGAAAGGTCAAACCACAGGTGGGCTGCACGGAATGAGTATCTTGAGGTATAACTTAGATACATAAAAATTCACTCATTATAAGCATATCATTCAATGAGTTTAGTAAATTTAGAGTTGTGGCAGTGTTTTAGTGTTTTGTTCCTGTGGTGAAAAGACTTGATGAGGGGGAAAAGTTTGGGGCTCACTGAGAGAGAGAGAGGGAGAGAAGAGAGAGAGAGGAGGAGAGGGAAAGGAGAAGAGACAGGAGAGATGGAGGAGAGGGAAAGGAGAAGAGACAGGAAGAGAGAGAGAGGAGAAGAGAGAGAGACACAGACACACACACACACACACACACACACACACACACACTGAACGAGAGATTTTCCTTACCACAACAAATATAAACCCTAAAGGCATGACCCCAGTGATCCGCCTCCTTCAGCCACACCCTACCTGCCTACAGTTACCACTCAGTTAATACCTGATGGTGGTTAAACACACTGATTAGGTTAAGACTCTTATATCCCAATCATTTTTCCTCTGAATGTTCTAGTATTGTCTTACACTTGAACTTTTGGGGTATGCCTAATATCTAAACCATAACATACTCCCCCAGACCCCCCAATTCATGCTCATCCTCACAATGCAAAATACATTTATTCCATTTCCAAGAGTCCCGTAGTTTCAAAAGTTTTAGCATTGCCTCAAAGTCCAAGTGCAAAGTCTTCTTTGAGACTCAAGATAAACTCTTGGTGTAAGTCCCTGTAAAAATCAAAACCAAGTTACACGTATCCAGTATATTAAAGCACAGAGTATTACCATTGCAAAAGGAAGACATAGGAGCAGTAGAAAAAAGGGATTCGGCCAAAGCAATATTGAAATACAGCTGGGGCAAACAATTTCTGTAGTTCCTTGTCTGGCATCTTGATGTTTTCCTCCAAAGGACTTGTGTAACTCTGCCCCTATGGCTTTGCTGGTTGTAGCCTGCATGGTCCTCTCTTTTGACTTGTTTTTGGCTTGATTCCTATAGTTTTACTTGACAGATGTCCCATGTTATGGGCATTTCTTAATCTTGGGTCTCCACTGCCGCTTTGGCTTCTTCCTCACATCTCACACATTGCCCTCTGAGTGGCAGCCCACAGGGTCTACAACCCTGCTGCACTTTGCTTGACCTCCCTGACCTTCCTTTGAAATCTTGGGGAAAGCTTTCATGACCCCCTAACTCCAGCATCCTGCAATCTTATAGAACCACAACCATGTGGTGACACCAAAATCTGCCACCAGTAGCCTAGATCTTGAGCAGTAGCCTAGTTCTCTGGAACTGTGACAGTAGTAGCCTCTGAGTGATGAAGTGGCTGAGAATGGTGACAACAACTTTCTAGCCCCCCCCCCATCGCCCCCCTGTACAATAAGAGTACCAACCCATGGTCTGTTCTCAAGGGGATTTTAAAAAATTTTACATCCTTGAGCGGGAGACGAATGTGGTCTTGCCAGTTCCCTGAGATACCCTCCAGCCATCTTTCCTATTGTTTTCTGAATATTTTTTTTGCAGGGGGGCGTACCAGGGATTGAACTCAGGGGCACTCGACCACTGAGCCACATCCCTAGCCCTATTTTGTATTTTATTTAGAGACATGGGATCTCAGCTGAGTTTGCTTTAGTTCCTTGCTTTCGCTGAGACTGACTTTGAACTTGTGATCCTCCTAGCCATCAGCCTCCTGAGCCTCTGGAGTACAGGCATGTGCAAGTGTGCTCACCTTCTGGGCAAAGTATTTACATTTTTTTAGAGGCTGATAGTTCCTTAAACAACCACATCTTCCTTAGTCCTGGGTTTACGTGTTGTTTTCCTGGCCAAACGGGTAGGGTTTTCAATTTTTCTGCTTTGCTTTCTATGCCATGATTATCACAGTAACTTGTCTAAGAGCACCACCAATACCCATGCCACCTCTGCTGTCTTGGAAGTTCCTCCACGTTCATGCACCTTAAATTGAGCCTCACACAAGTATCAGGACAGTGGGCAACATTTAGACAACTTCTTAATCAGAATGTAAAACGAATGGCCTTTAGTTCAATTTTCAGTAGAGCCCTCTTTTTCCTCTAAAACCTCATGAACCCAATCTTTATTGTCCTGCAATCTTATTGGCATTTTGGTCTTCTGAGCTCCCACCAGACTCACTCTTAAGCTCTGCCTATAACAATCTAAAGCTTTTCCATCTGGCATCTCAGCTTTTTCAAAATTCCTCTCAAATTCTAAAAAGCTTCTGAACCATATGGTCAGGTTAGTCACAGCAGTGACCCCACTTCTCGTTACCAGTTTCTGCTTTAGTCAAAAAGACCTGACAAGAACAATATTAGAGGAGGAAAAGTTTATTTGGGGCTCACAGTCTCAGAGGTCTCAGTTCATAGGTTGCTAACTTAGCTGCTGTGGGCCAGAGGTGAAGTAGAACATCATGGCAGAAGGGTTTGGCAGAGGAAAGTTGCTTAGGACATGGCACCAGGAAGCAAGAGAGTAATGTTCTCCAGGGACAAAATGTAAACTCCAAAGGCACATCCCCAGAGGCCATCCTTCTCACACAGTAGGCAGTCATTGATCTGCTTTTTCTCTATGATTTTCTCTTGCATTGATGCAAGAAGTGGAATTCCTGAGTTAACTTTTTAAGAAATTTCCAGTGCAGTTTTCAAAAAGTATCTGTATCATTTCAGCAATATGAGGGCTTTAGGTTTTATATCAAGCTATTAGTATTGACTGACTTTTTGATTACAGCTCTTCTAGTGGGATTATAAGTGGTATCTCAATGTGGTTTTAATTTGAAACATTTTTTATTAGTTTATTAGCTATTCATAGGTCATCTTGGTGAATGTCTATTAAAATAATCTTTTGCCTGTTTTAAAACCAGGTTGTTTTTGTTAGGGATCAGAGAATTTTGGCATGCTGAGCGGTTTGATGTAAAAGAAATTAAAAGACCTTAAGAGCAGGCTCAGTATCAAGGTCTTTCTAATCTTTTTTCCTCTCCCTGCAAGTGAAGGGAGAGGTTCTCTGTGTAATTTTCCTTATCTGCACTAGGACCAGACTGCAAAAATGAACATCACTGACTTTCATTCCCACTCTGAAATCCCATTATCTTAGAAAAGAGGATTGCGGACTGTAACACACTTGGACACATTGCTGTTACAAGATGTCTGTACCTGGTTGGAATTCCAAAGAGAATCATTTTACAAGGTTCCTCCTCAAAATTGCATTCCCTCTTCCCCAATAGAAAAAGTGGTATATAAGTTTCCGAATCATGCTTGGCTAGTGGGGAATTAATTGCTTTCTTGCCTGTGATAAATATGTGTTTTCACTAATTATTCAGTCTTCGACAGCTTATTCTAGCATAGCTTCAGAGGTTAGAGGGAAAATTTTCCTTTTCCCTGTAGATTCTTGAATTGTAGGAGGTCTTTATGTATCCTGGATACAATTCTTTTATCAGATATATTGCCTAATTTTTCCCAGTCAGGAACTTAACTTTGGTTTAATTAATGGAATATTTAAGAGTGCAGAGGTTTTTAATTTGATTGTTTTATTTATCTATATTTTCTTCTTGAATAATATTCACAAAGGGTAGTTGTTGAAGCCAAACTGATGGATTAAATTCCCCCAGAAAAAAGCAACACAGGATGAGAATTTAAGTTTTGAAGGACCTTAACATTTAATGTCTCAAATGTTAAGAATATTGTGTATGGAAGTCAAAAGAAGTGAGTGAATTTGTCAGATCAGGTAATAGCACTGTACAGTGGTCTTTCAGGCTAAACAGCATGGAGAGCATTGAAGAGCATTGTGGACCTTTTAATTTTCTTATTAGTATTTCAGTGTGGGCCTTAATTCATTGAATCCAGATTACAGTTACTTTAAATGTATGTGCAAAGTGAGAAAAAGGCAAAGCTAAGTGTAGACAACTCCTAGAAGGACAAACTAGAAGGAAATGTACAGGATGTGGGTGAGGGAGCAAGTGAAGTTTTTTTCCCCTTCTTTAAAAAAATTCAGTGATAAGAGAACTTCCTTATTCAGTGTTTAAGTAGTGATTCCGGTATAATGCCAGCTTTGGAAAATATGTTGGCATAGGTGTTGATCCATTTAAGGACATATGAATCTCCTGTTTGTCAACTCTTAGACTTCCTCACCACTATTTCTTCAAAACAGCTTTAAAGTTAAAAAAAAAAAAAGTATGATACATGTATGTAGCTTTTGAAAAATGAAATAAAGGCCAAATCTCACTTATTCAAAATTTCTGGGTTTGAAATAATTGGAATTTAGAAAATTTCAGATTTTAGAAAGGTAATTTGCTATATAATAAGTGTTATAAAATAAGATCATTGAGATTTGGGTTAATACCCCTTAAGCCCATTACTGTCTCTTCACTGAAGTATGATTATACTGAACAGTACTGGTAGAGTCTCTGAGTAACTTCCTATCAGTTTAAGTCAGCTTTTTGTCCTAAAGAAGTTCATATAAGATCAGTTCTTATTGTTAAATAAGTAAAAAAAGGCTTGGGTTTGTTTCTTCGTTTAGTAGTTTTCTGAATTTTGGACCTGAATTAGGTGACCCATAGTTGTGTGTGAAAACAGTGCTACTGTGGGCTGTTATTGTAGCTCAGTGGTAGAGTGCTTGCCTAGTTAGCATGTGCGAGACACTGGGTTCAATCCTCAGTACCACATAAAAATAAATAAAGGTGTAAAAAATACAATAACATCATAAAAAGTAAAACAGTGTTACTGTGTTCTCCTCCACAGTCTTTTTAAAAAAATTTATATTGGTTCTTTTAGTTACGCATATCAGAATCCATTTAATATAGTTATACAACCTGGAATATCTCTTATTCTAGTTAGAGTGCTATTCTTATGGATGTCCTGGTGGTGGGATGCACTGTGTTGCTTTCATATATGTACATGGGAAAACTATGTCAGATTCATTCCACGTCTTTTCTTTGCTTATTCCCCCTCCCTTCCCTCCATTCCCCATTATCTAATCTACTGTACTTTCTGTTCTTCCTTTCACCACCCCCCAACTCCCAAATTGGGTGGGTTAGTTTCCACCTACCAGAGAAAACATTCCACCTTTGGTTTTTGGGACTGGCTTATTTCATGCAGGATTAGTCTCCAGATCCATACATTTACTGACAAATGTCATAAAGCCATTTTTTATGACTGAATAATACTCCATTGTGATGTATACCACATTTTCTCTATCTATTGAGGGCACCTAGGTTGGTTCAATAGCTCAGCTATGGTGAATGGAATTGCTGTAATATTGATGTGGCTGCATCAGTGTAGTATCCTGATTTTAATCATTTGGATATGTGCTGAGGAGTGGGTATACTGGGTCAAATGGTGGTTCCATTCCAACTTTTCTGAGGAATCTTCATACTGCTTTCCAGAGTGGTTTCACCAATTTGCAGTCCCGTTCCCCCAGCAATGAATACATATACCCTTTCTCCCCTACATCCTTAATCAGTATTGATTGTTACTTGTATTCTTTTTTTTTCTTTTTAAATTTTATTATTATTATTTATTTATTTATTTTTTAAATTTTATTAATATATTTTTTTATTGTAAACAAATGGGATACATGTTGTTTCTCTGTCTGTACATGGCGTAAAGGCATACCATTTGTGTAATCATAAATTTACATAGGGTAATGTTGTTTGATTCATTCTGCCATTTTTTCCCTTCCCCCCCTCCCCCCCCCCCCCCTCCCCTCCATATATACAGTCCTTCCTTCCTCCATTCCTGCCCCCTCCCTAAACCCAACTTCAACCCCAACACTAACCCTTCCCACCCCCCATTATGTGACATCATCCACTTATTAGCGATATCATTCTTCCTTTGGTTTTTGAGATTGGCTTATCTCACTTAGCATGATATTCTCCAGTTTCATCCATTTGCCTGCAAATGCCATAATTTTATCATTCTTTATGGCTGAGTAATATTCCATTGTATATATATACCACATTTTCTTTATCCATTCATCAATTGAAGGACATCTAGGTTGGTTCCACAATCTGGCTATTGTGAACTGAGCAGCTATGAACATTGATGTGGCTGTATCTCTGTAATATGCTGATTTTAAGTCCTTTGGGTATAGGCCAAGGAGTGGGATAACTGGGTCAAATGGTGGTTCCATTCCAAGCTTTCTAAGGAATCTCCACACTGCTTTCCAGAGTGGCTGCACTAATTTGCAGTCCCACCAGCAATGTATGAGTGTACCTTTCTCCCCACATCCTCGCCAACACCTGTTGTTGCTTGTATTCTTGATAATCGCCATTCTAATTGGGGTGAGATGGAATCTTAGGGTGGTTTTGATTTGCATTTCTCTTATTACTAGAGATGTTGAACATTTTTCCATATGTTTGTTGATTGCTTGTAGATCTTCTTCTGTGAAGTGTCTATTCATTTCTTTAGCCCATTCGTCAGTTGGATTATTTACATTCTTGGTGTAGAGTTTTTTGAGTTCTTTATAGATTCTGGAGATTAGCGCTCTATCTGAAGTATGATTGGCAAAGATTTTCTCCCACTCTGTAGGCTCTTCTTTGCATTGCTGATAGTTTCCTTTGCTGAGAGAAAGCTTTTTAGTTTGAATCTATCCCAGTTATTAATTCTTGCTTTTATTTCTTGTGCTATGGGAGTCATGTTGAGGAAGTCTGGTCCTAAGCCGACATGTTGAAGCTCTGGACCTACTTTTTCTTCTATAAGATGCAAGGTCTCTGGTCTGATTCCGAGATCCTTAATCCATTTTGAGTTTAGTTTCGTGCATGGTGAGAGATATGGGTTTAGTTTCATTCTGTTGCATATGGATTTCCAGTTTTCCCAGCACCATTTGTTGAAGAGGCTATCTTTTCTCCCTTGCATATTTTTGGCCCCTTTGTCTAGTATGAGAAAATTGTATTTATTTGGGTTTGTGTCCGTTGTATTCTTGATAATTGCCATTCTGACTGGAGTGAGATGAAATCTCAGTGTAGTTTTTTAGTTTTTTTTTTTTTTTGGGGGGGGTGCTGGGGATCGAACCCAGAGCCTTGTTCTTACAAGGCAAACACTCTACTGACTGAGCTATCTCCCCAGCCCCTCAGTGTGGTTTTAATTTGTATTTCTCTAGTTGCTGGGGATGCTGAGCATTTTTTCATATATTTGTTCACGATTTATATTTCTTCTGTGAGGTGTCTGTTGAGTTCCTTTGCTCATTTACTGATTGGGTTATTTGTTTGTTTTGGTGTTAAGCAGTCACGTCAGTGTTGGAATTCACGGACTGATCTGCAGATAGTCTTAAGTTCACAAATCCTCCTAGTTTTCTTTATCTCTTACTTTCTCTTGTATACTACTTTCTTGACAACTTCTGTGATTTCATTTTCTGACCCTTGTATTAAATATTTAATTTGCTTGTCATTTTTTTCAGGGTCTACAATCAATTTTATTTTAATATAACCTAAACATATACCATTTAGAATATACCAAGAAAAACTTATGTACAAGAGTTGATGCTATTACATTTGGATAAAATTGTCAAGTTCTGTCTATTAGCATAGCCCAGGAAACACCACTGAGGAAACCTAATATATTGGAATAGATGTTGTGGTGTTTGGCCCACAGTTTGATAGCTCTCAGAGTTAACCTGAAGTTGTCAATGTTTGGAACTAGGTGTGAAATTTCATCGGTTACCCTGCAATCATTAAGACTTCTTATGCATCTTATATCTAAATTTTAATCACACTGTCATCTCGTAGGTCCAAATCTTCTGGAATAGTCTGTAGTGCTAATCTTGCGAACAAAATATCAGTCTCTATCCCATTGAAACAAGAGTTTGATAACTGGTACAAATGCCTCTTCAACTGCTCTTAAATCCTTAACAACTTCTTGTAATTTTAGTTTATCATAGCCTGAGGTGAAAAAGTCACTTTGATCATCATATCTTGGTGCAGCACACAATGCATCATTATCAGTACCTTTTGTATGTATTCCTAATCTGTAAGATCCAAATGTAAAAATTTTTCCTCCAACATTTTCATTTACAGATTGTGGAAGAGTCTTACTTTCACTGATTTCTCATATCCACTCTTTCACCAAGTTATTTAATTTTCCCCAAATTAAAATCCTGCGCTGCAGTTTCTCTTCCGCTTCAAAGACCCCAAAGCATAGTGCTTCTGTGGCAGCTGTGTTTGTTGTGAACCCTGTGTTGAAACTGGAAATGGCATTGTCTCCTGCACCAGCACTACCCAGTCACTTCACCCTGGGCATGATCCACTGAGATTGGAGGGAGGGAGGGCCTACCTCAGCCCAGGGTCCATCCCCACTCCTGCTGCTTTAATCGCTTCTCCTCCTTCTTCTTGGTGCTAACATTTGCTTGTCATTTTTAATTTGAGTGCTTCTTATTATATCCTCTTTTGTATTGTCATATTTTAGCTATATTGATGCCCTTATCTATATCTTTAAGAGGATATTAATTAACTTATTTAGAGAGTTTAATTTTTTTTTGTTTCCCCAGTTTTCTTTGTTGTATGTTTTTATTTTGGTTCATTTGTTTTGGAACTTTTCTGAGTTTGAGTAGTAAATAAGAAAAGTCCTGGCACAGTTTCTGTGAAATGGAGCCACAAAGGTTAGATTGTAGTGAACTGAGTTGTGCGAGGTGAGAATGTGGAGACCATTGTAGACACCTGAGGAAGTTTGGTTGTAGATGGAAAAAGGATAGTAGCATTGCAAGCATTTTTTATTTTTGTTTTTAGAGGTTGAGAGGTATATATCTTAAAATTCTGTATTGATATTGAATTTTAGCATTTGTTTATAGCGTAATCTAGTGACATAAAGTACCCATTCTGTGCGTTTTCCTTGGAGAACTAATATGATGGTGACTTTAAGGAGAGGGTGAAAATATGGGGAGGAAGCTGGATGACAGTTGAGGCCCCTGAATAGCCAGATGAAGAGAAGGGTCAGAGAGTCCAAATTGCCAGAGCTGGGAAGACCTTTCCTTTGCATTACATAATGTAATTTGCCTAGTTCATGAAAGGGTTTTAGACAGTTTATAGGACTGATGAAAGGAACTTATAGTAAATATGGCTTAAACAATGAAAATGCATGATCTCATTGTCATACCCTGGGCATGTGGGTTTCTCCTACAAGGAAGTCTGTTAGGAGAGAACAATATGTTCTCTTGTGGAAAGCCTCTATACTACCTTGGAACAAGAGATTTCTGTTACAATCATGACAAAAAGAAAAATACATTTACTGATAGTACTTGTTTATTATTCTTTTCTGTGTACTGTAAAAGGTGATGATTCCTGCCACAGATGTTTCTAGCATACCTGAGACATGTACTGAAAAAGGAGCCATGTAAGCAGCACATAGCCTTGTGTGTGCTGGGCAAAAGCTCAGATTTATAAGTAGTGGGCAAGTATCAACCTTTCTTGTCTGCTGTGGCATATTGCTGTATTCCTGCTTGCTAGCAGTTCATGTTCTGGGCTCCAGTTTTGTTGTTATGCAAAAGTCATTTCACTGCAGTTGTATTTTTGTGGCAAGTATACCAACCAGAAACAGTGTGACATGAAAATAATTATAAAATTTGTCTTACTGCTTGTAGGAGAAGAAATAATTCAGTCTCCAAGTTCCGTAGCTTTCTGAACAAAGTTTGATGTAATAACTCTGTGAAGAAAGACAAACTGTTTCTATCATGCACAGAGCTTTTTTGGTTTTGTTTGTTTGCTGTTTTGATACTGGGTATCAAACCCAGGAGCATTCTATCTCTGAGTTTACATCCCTAGTCCTTTTTATTTTTTTAATTTTTGAGAAAGGGTCTAAGTTGCTGAGTCTGGCTTTGAATTTGAGGTCCTCCTGTCTGAACATCCTGAATTGTTGGGATTACAGATGTGAATCAGCCATGCCTGGCTATAAAGCTGTTTTTTGAGGGATAGCCCTCTGCAAAAATATTAGAGAAAATCCTAGAAAAATTGAAAAGGATCAGAATATGAACCCTACAATGCTTGTAAACATTTTTGTCCTGAAAATATGCTTTCTTACTCTATTTCCATAGGGGAATTAAGTCAGAGTTCTGTGAGACCATTGGAAATGCATTCCTCACAGAAAATTAGCCCTTTTATGGTTGTTTATGTTCATATACAACCATAACAATTCTATTGCTAACCTATGTGGCATGACTTCATCTTTTAATTTTAACTCTTTAAAAAGCATACTTTATAAAAGAACAGATCTTTACAAAGGACCTGGAAAATGAAAGTAAAAATCATTTATACTGCTTTATCATTAAGGTACTTATTAGCATTTTCATGTTATACCTCCTAGGATTTTTGCTTATGTGTATATTTACATGGCTGTTAATGTAACATGTGTTTAATTTTCAGCATTTGGTTCTTACCACATCTGTGCTTCTGTATTGCTTAAAATGACCACATAATATTTCCTCAGTTGTACTAATACCATAGTTTACATAACTTTGCCCCAATTTGGGTACTGAAATCGAAAATCTTGGTTTATAGATTTTTACAGGTTTTCCTAGGCTCACAAACATAAACTTCCCTGTGATTTCTGAGCCCTGTTGCTCAACAGTTTCCTTGATGGGTATTCTGAATTTATGATGCTATCAGAAGCTATGAGAACACAATCTCAACACACATTTGTCAGTGACAGGTTTTGCCATATTTTTGTCAGAATTTGTTAAGGAAAAAATTGATTTGCCGAACTGTTGCCTTTACTTGAGTATTAAGATGTTAAGTTATTATCCATGATAATAAACTAAATGATGTACTGTTTTTGTGTCTTTGTCCTTATTTGTTGTCTAAATATTCAGTAGGACTCATCTCCTTATTGCTTTTTTCCTCTGACTTTTTTTTTATTTGATTAGCTTATTAGCTTAATTTTAGGACCATTTTGTAATAAAAATTCTTGTTTTGATTTTGATGGATTTATATTTAACATGCTTCAGTTTAGGGAGAGCACATCTTAATTATTCAAATATACTATAAATCGTTATCTTTTCCATGAAAAGTTCTTAGTTTTGTTTTACTTTTTTGGTACTAGTGATTGAACCCAGGGGCACTCAACCACTGAGCCATATCCCTAGTCCTTACTTGTATTTTATTTAGAGACAGGGTCTCACTGAGTTGCTTAGGGCCTCACTAAGTTGCTGAGACTGACTTTGAACTCAAGATCCTCCTGCCTCACTCTCCTAAGCTACTGGAATTACAGGAATGAGCCACCATGCCTGGCTATTCTTAGTTTTTATATTATTTGCCTCTTATATTTTTTCCTTAGGCTTTTTTGTTTGTTTCATTGGTACAACGTTAGTGACGTTATTACACACACACACACACAATGAATATACATATATACACATATATGTTCACATATATACATATGTATTGTATATATATTTATATATTTTTTCCTTGCACCAGTATACACTACTGATTTTATACAAGTGTTTATGACTTTAACTGGTACCAATAATTCTTGTAAAATTTCTTTGAACTTTAGCCTTTCCATTGTGTTGTGAAATTCTCTGTCTTTTCCCATGCTTGGGATTGAACGTTGGGCCTTGCCGATGATCAGCAAGTACTCTGCCACTGAGTGATACTCCCAGCCCTTTATTTATTTATTTGTACCAGGGATTGAACCCAGTGGCACTTAATCACTGAGTAAAATCCCCAGCCCTTTTTCCGTTTTATTTTGAGACAGTGTTGCTAAATTGCTGAGGCTAGCCTTGAACTTGTAATCCTCCTACCTCAGCCTCCCAAGCTGCTGGGAATGTTTTGTACATTTGAAGAAAATTCTAACCTTGTGATTATAACAGCAGAGATAATGTACACATTTTGCTTTTTTTGGAATGTCTCTAAAAGTTGTGCTTTGTTTTCAGTTTTGGGAATTAAACCCACGTTAGGTTTTGCACATGCTCTACTGTTGAACTACATTCACAGCCCTTATTTTATGTTTTGAGGTAGCCTCTTGCTAAGTTGCCAGGCTGGCCTTTAATTTGAGATCCTCCTGCCTCAGATCCAAATAGCTTAGATTATAGACCTGTGCCATTGCCCCTAACTGGAATGTCTCTAGGAGTTTTGCTGTGTATGTTAAATTTTGGTTTGAGATAGATTTTAAAAAGCTTTTAGGAAGGCTGGGAGAGAGCTCAGTTTGCTAGAGTGCTTGCCTTGTAAGCATAAGGCCCTGGGTTCAATCCCCAGCACTGCAAAAAAAAAAAAAAAAAAAAAAAAAAAGGTTTTTAGGGATTCTCCATTGCTACTTTGTGAAATTCTTTGTTGATGTTGGATTTTATCATTTGTTTGTAGCATCTAATGACATAAATGACTGATTGTGAAGACTTTTCCTGGAAAAGAATTCTGTTTCTGTATGTTCAGGTGTCATGAATATGATGATAACTTCTGATCTGTTTTTGAACATACTTTGGATTTCCTGTAGGTATGCGAACTTTGAACTTACCCCTCTTACCCTCCGCTCTTTTGTGCATTCATGTCTTATAATGTTCAACCAGGACTTAGGGGACAGAGCAGGGTGCTGCTGGCATCTGGCATCTTGCAAGCAAGTGTGCTGGGAGGAAGGCAGACCCTTCTTGGGTGATTTTTTTCCTCCGGGAGTCTGTGATATCTTTTTTGTCTTCTCCTGGCTCTGCTTCATCATCTATGTGTCTATAACATTGTTGGAATGGGCAGTTCTTTCATTCATTTTGACCATTTGGAAAGCACATAGGAAAAAAAAAAGTTCAACCTTGCTGTTGTCTTCTTCATTAGGACAGTCTGTTACTCCTTAGAGGGATAGTATTGTCATCCTTGATTTCCCTCAGAGTCAAGTTACCTAGAGGTCCTAAATAAATGTCAGAAAGGATTTGAGGTCCCAGTTGTGGATATCTTGTGTTACACTGAAGTATAGGGGGAAGAGAAAATAGTACTGTAAGACAAAGCAATCAAATAGACCTTTGTGATGCAGTAAGAGGAAATTACTGCAAATGCCTGAAAAACCTATTGTTACATATGCTTTTATATAAGAGAGCTCTTATATTTGTGAACATGGCCACAGTCTTATGTGATCTTTACAGCAACCCTGTGAATTGAATAGAGGTTATTACACTTGTCTTTTACAGTCAGGAAGTAAGAATTTAGAAATTCATTAGTTTGCCTAACCTCTCACAGTGCTGGAACTTGAGCATTAGTTTCTGTTTGCTGATTTTGTACTCTTTTCTGTTGCCTTTCTCAGAAGTGGAAGGGTGAGAGAAAGGGAAGCAATGGGCATCTCCATGTCATCTGGATAAATTACATTAGGGAAATGACAAAGGGAAAATAAAAATTTCTTTTAGACTACTTTGTTTCCACATTCTTTTTTTAAATATATATTTTTAGATGTTGATAGACCTTTATTTTATTCATTTATTTATATGAGATGCTGCAAATTGAACCCAGTGCCTTACACATGCCAGGCAAGCACTCTACCACTGAGCTATAATCCCAGCCCCACTAAAAATAATTTTATTGAGTTATAGTTTACACTCATTAAATTAACTGATTTAAAGTTTATAATCTTATGACTTTCACTATACCCACTATACCCAAGAACTATTTAACCATCCCTATTGTAATTTTTAGAACATTTTCATTACTTTAAAAAGGATACTCTTTTAGCCATTACTCCCTACCAATTGCCCTTTTCTACCCACCCCAGCTTTGTGAACCACCAGTCTACTTTTTGTCTCTGTGGATTTGTCTACTCTGCAAACTCATACAAATGTCTTCATATGGCCTTTTGTGACTGGATTCTTTCACTTAAAATGACGTTTTCCAAAATTCATCCATATTGTGTGTATCAGTACTTTCTTTTTATTATTGAATGTTTCTATTGAGTGGATAATACAAAACAAGTTTTTGGGAAGTTTTCATAAATGGGGCAAATGTTTTTATTTCTTTTGGGTATGTATGCCCTAGGAGTAGAAGTGGTAGGTCATATGGTAACATGTTTAACATTTTGAGAAAGGATCAGACTGTTTTCCAAAGAGCTGCATATATTCCCATCAGCAGTGCGATGTCATCGTTTGCTTTACATTTCTCTGATGGCTAAAGAAATTGAGTAACCATTTTTTATTGGATTGTCTTTATTAAATTTTAATGGTAAGAGAGGTTTTTTTTTTTTTTTACATATTTGGAATATAAATCACTTACTAGATACATGACTTACAAAAACTTCTTTCTATTCTGTGGATTATCTTTTTACTTTTAATTTTTTGGTGGTACTAGTGATTAAACCTAGGGGTTTTGCACATGCAAGCACTGCTGCTGAGTTGAGTTGTCCTTGACTCTTTATAAAAAATTGTTTTGTGAAATAAGGTCTCATTAAGTTGCTCAGACTGGCCTTGAACTTGTGATCCTTCTGCCTTAGCCTCCCAAATAGCTGGGTTTGTGGTATGCAAACCATATCCAGAAATCTTTTCACTTTTTTCAGTACTGGGTGTTGAACTTGGGTGCTTTGTCACTGAGCTATATCCACCACCCAGCTCCCACCCTGCCTTTCTGTTAAAATTTGAGACAGGTTATCACTGAGTTGGCCAGGCTGGCCTTGAATGTGCAATCTTCCTATCTTAGCCTCCTCAGTAGCTGACATTATAGGTGTGCACTACTGCAGCTGGCCTCTTTTCACTTTCTTGATGGTATCTTTTGAAGCACAAAAATTTTCATTTTGATGATATGTAGTTTGTATTTTTTCTTTGTTTTTAGGAAGGAATACACATTCATTCTTTTGCATGTGACTATTCAGTTAGCCTAGCCCTATTTATTGAAAAGACCATTCTTTCACTATAGAATGGCCTTAATGTCTTGGTTGAAAATCAGATGACCGTTGTTGATACATGTCCTGGATTCTAAATTGTATTCTATCGATCTACACATGTATTATTTTTGTTTTGTTTTAGTACTGGGGATTGAACCAGGGATTACTTAACCACTAAGACATAACCTCAGCTCTTTTATTTTTTTAATGTCTTTATTTTGAGACAGCGTCTCACTAAGTCCTTAGGGCCTCATTAATTTCCTGAGGCTGGTCTTGAACTTTAAATCCTCCTGCCTGAGCTTCCTGAGTCATTAGGATTATAGGTGTGCACCACTATACCCAGCTCTGTTGATCGATCAGTTGATCTTTTTATCTATCCATCCATTCATCTTTATTGAATATCATGATCTTGATAACTGTTCTTTTGTAGTAAGTTTTGAATTTGAGAAGTGTGAATCTTCTAATTTTGCTCATCTTTTTCAAGGTTGTTTTAGTAATTTTGAGTCCCTTGAATTTCCATATAAATTTTGGAACTAGCTTTTCATATTTCTGTAAAGAAGTCATCTTATATTTTGATTGAGATTAATTTGACTCTTTAGATCAGTTTTGGGAGAACTGCCATCTGTGTTAGTCAGTTTTCTGATGCTATGACAAAATACTAGAGATAAAATAGGAGGAAAGATGTTTTTTTTGGCTTACGGTTTCAGAGGCTTCAGTTCGTGGTCTTAGCCTTTCTTAGCCTTTGACTTTTGGCGCCATAGTCAGGCAGTTCATCATGGCAGAAATATGTGATGGAAGAAAACTGCTCACTTCTTGGTGACCAGGAAGGATGTGGGGAGGGAGAGAGGTAAAAGGGAGAGAAAAAAAGAGGGGGAGAGGAGGAGGAAAGTGATATGGACAAAATACATCCTTCAAAGGCATGTCCCCAGTGACCTACTTCCTTCAGGTAGGCTGTTCCTCATAAAGTTTCCATGGTCCCCTAACATTGCCACCAACTGGGACCAAGCCTTTAACACACAAACCTTTGGGGAACATTCCAGATTCAAACTGTAACACCATCTTAACAATATAAAGTCTTCTGATCATGAATATAGGATTTTGATTTCCAGACTCAAGTAACTAAACTTAGTAGTCCAGTTCTTACAGATATGGATGTTTATTTCACGTGTCCCAAATTTTGTGAGTTAGCATTAGTGCAGTTGAAGTCCTTGTGTCCAGATCATTAGGCATAATACATAGGTTTAACCATTGCTTTTAAAGATGAATTAATACAAAACAGATATCTGGAAATTATATAAAGAAAATCGTATAATACCTGCTTTATGCTTTTATAATAACCTTCACATTAAAAAGTGGCATGGTGGACTGGGATTGTGGCTCAGTGTAGAGTGCTTGCCTAGCACATGTGAGGCACTGGGTTCGATCCTCAGCACCATGTTAAATAAATAATTGAATAAAATAAAGGCATTGTGTACAATCTACAACTGAAAAAATATTTTTAAAAAGTTGCATTGTCTGTTTTGTGATTTGTTTTAAACTTAGGTTTATCTTCAGTATGTCTGGCATACGAGAGGGATTGTTCAAGCAAACTTATAGATCTATTTTCTGAAGGTGGGGGTGCACATCTGAAGACTAGTTCCCAGATCTGGAGGTTTAAGAGCATGGTGTTGGCATTACTTTCTGGTGAGGGTCTTATAACATGGTGGATGGCATCACGTGGTGGGGACACAAGAAAGTGGGGAGAGCAAGAAGGTGGAGAATATAGGTGATGTTTCACATGGCAAGAGAATGAACAGAAGCAGTGAAAGTTGCTTTATAACAACCTGCTGTTGAGTAAACTAATGAAACCTAACTTGCTCTCTCAAGAAAGCATTAATCTCTCATAAAGACCATCATCTCTTGAGACCCCATCATCTAAATTCCTTTACACTGGGGACTAAGCTTTTTTAGTACATGAACCTCTGAGGGACACACAGTATCAAAAACCATAGCACATGACCATTCTCCTTCATTTACACATTGGCTGTTTTCATGCTAAAAAGCAGAGTTGATTAGCTGAAGCAGATTCAGCTACATACCTGAAATATTTATCTGGCCTGTTACAGGAAAAGTTTGCCAACAACTGGTGTAGTGAGTCCAGATTTTTGGAAGGTTAAGCATGGATCATAGATACATTGAATTTTTGTTAGACTTCTTAACCTCCAGTCTTACTATTATATATATTCAAGGGCAGCAGTTTTAAGGAAACATACCTGCTTATATCAGGATGAGTACTTGATCATGAAAAAAGTTTAACTTCAAAAATACAGCAAATGAAGAAGGTGCTTAAACTTAAGTAGACAATGGAGAATTAATCTTTGTTATGCATGTACCTGATCCACCAGCTTCTTTCAGGTACTCCCATTGTATTAGAGGAATGTTAGGATTTTCCTCCTAAAAAGTCATTTTCTGGACCTTTTTTTTTTTTTTTTTTTTTTGATACTAGGAATTGAACTCAGGGGCACTTAACCATTGAGCCACATCCCTAACCCTTTTTATTTTTTATTTAGAGAACTCGCTAAGTTGCTTAGGGCCTCACTGATTTTCTGAGACTACTCTTGTAATTCCCCTGCTTCAGCCTCCTTAGTTGCTGGGATTATAGGTGTGTACTATCACACTTGACTATTTACTGTCATTTTTGAAGATAAAGCATTTATCATTATCTCTTTAAGTATGAATATGAATATAAAGATAAAATGCCAATCTCATTCTTAGAAAAGTATTTTAGCTCAGTTATTTTTCTCTTCACTCCTCTTAGCTTGAAGTCCATGGCCCAAAATGACTCTACCATTGGAGACTCTCTTCTATAAAGAGGGAGACCGGATCAGAGGCTGGAATGAGCATGCCGCTGCATCAGATCTCTGCCATTCCATCTCAGGATGCCACTTCTGCTAGAGTCTACAGAAGTAAGACCAAAGAAAAGGAGAGGGAAGAACAGGTAATGGGAGAATAAATACCTTTTTAAAGTTTTCATTTCAATAAATGATCTTTAATTATGCTTAAGTTCTAAAGATCAGGGTTTCCTTAGGTAATATAGTAATAAACACAAAATAGTTGCACTTAGAAGAGATTGTCTTTTGGTAGGTTTCTAGGTTTTCAGCGGGTTTTTTTTTTTTTGATGTAAACTTATTCTGCTTATAAATAGTTATAAATGGTTTATCTTTATTAGTTAAGTCTGTATGCCTGATTACTTCTGGTAAATCACTAAGACAAAGTTCTTGCCAGGTGCGTTGACACATGCCTGTAATCCCAGCGGCCTGGGAGGCAGAGGCAGGAGGATGGTGAGTTCAAAACCAGCCTCAACAGTGTTGAGGTGCTAAGCAATTCAGTGAGACCCTGTCTCTAAATAAAATATGAAATAGGGCTGGGGATGCTGCTTAGTGGTTGAGTGCCCCTGAGTTCAGTCCCTAGTAACACCCACCTGCCACAAAAAAAGACAGAGTTCTTTTGAATTTTCAGAACATGATGCAAAGCATGAATTTATTTGAAGAAAAATTTACTTGGTTCAAGGGGGATCATAGTTAATACCACTGAACTTCTCTCTGCCCTCATACTTGTGATCTGGCTTGACAATTAGATATGCATTATAATCTGAGAAGTTCAGTATGGAGGATATTAGGACTTCTAATCCCAGTCCAGGGGGTCAAGCAAAACTTCCTGGAGAAGATGGCATTTGTGTGGAGAGCTGAAACAATAAACCGGAGTTAGGAGAAAGGGATAAGACAGAGTATCCCAGGTTGGGGAAATGCTCCATGCCAAATGCCTGAAGATTAGAGCAATGTGAATTTGAGGAGATTAAAATAAAATACTTAGCATAATAAAGGTCAGAGTGGATAGTGGGAAGACAGGAAGCTGGAAAAATCAGCAGAAAGTTACCTTAAGGAGTTTGGATTTATCTGTGCAAAGATTTGAATGATCAAATTTTTGTTCTTAAAAGTTTCACTGAGACTGCAGTTTGGAGAATGAATTCAGTAAGTTCTGGGGAGACTAGAGAATGATTTAATAGTCTAGGTATGGCACACTTTTTCTGTAAAGGGCCAGATAATAAAGATATATGTTGCTTATTAATGGGAATGTGGTATGTATGTATGAGTATATCACAATGAATTCCATTACTATGTATAATGCACCAGTAAATTTTTTAAAATTATAGGGATACATTCTGAGAAATAAACTATAAGGCAATTTTATCATTGTGCATACATCATGGAGTGTACTTGTATAACTAAGAGCGTCATGGAAGGAGTCAGTAGGCAATATAACCAAAACATTATTTTATGGTGCCTGATTGTACTTTAGACTTTGTGGACCATTCATACCCACTGAACTTTGCTATTGTGGTATGAAAACACTTACACGGTTTGTCAATGTATGGACCTGACTGTGTTCCAGTAAAAGATTGTTTACAAAAAAGGTGGAAACTGTATTTTGAAGACAGGCCAGTCCCTGAACCTCATTGGCCTATGGAAAAAGGTGATATCATCTGGGATTGGGTAATGAAGGTATTTAGTTTATTAATTCATTGGACTTGGTGAATATATGTGGGGAGGGACAGGGAAGAATCAAGGGTGACTTCCTGCTTTTCTCCCTTGCCTTTACAATGTGCTCTATAAACATGCCAGTTAGTTCTTGTAGAATTTCTATTTCATAGTTAAACTGATTTTTTCCTAAGACTAAGATAAAAAATTAGTGTCATTCAGTTTGAAATCATTGTAGTTGATTGGACACCATTCTTCCCATCATTCCATAAAGAATTAAAAAAACAAATCTATCACATTGTAGCTCCTTTGAAGTACATGGACTAAAATGAAAATTCCAATAAGTTAAAATAGATCTCTGCATTCTTAGTTTATGTTTTCCCACACCATTTTGTTTTCTGAACTCTTGGGAGAAGTGTAACCAGCATTGGTTGAAATGCCAGCTGAGGGTAGTGATAAGGTACATAATTGTTAGATGTATTTTTTTCTCACTTGCTAGGGATAAAAGAAGACCCCCCCAATATCTTTCCCATATTCTATCAATGGAAGACTTATTTAAATTAATACTCTTTCTTATAACCCTTCTTTAACCCAAATGGATTTTTAAATATAACTAAATAGAATCTTACTTTAAGGTGCTTGCCTGTACCAAGTTGAGACTGCCAATTTTCTTTTCATTGTAGGGTTGAATTTAGACAATAAATGGCTAGAATTTCTTGGTGTGTCTCTTAGTCTGCTCTGGCTGCTCTAACAAAATAACATAGGTGGGTGGCTTAAGTAATAAACATGCGTTTCTCACAGTTCTAGAGTCTGGAAGTCTGAAATCAGTGTTCCTGTTTCTTGGCTTGTGAACAATTGCCTTCCTGTGATATCCTCACATGTTGAGGGGAGAGAGGGAGCTCTTTCATGTTTCTTCACAGAAGAGCACTAATCCCATCATAAGACCCTACCCTCATGGCCTAATTTTTCGCAGATGCTGAATTTCCAAATATCATCTCATTGGGGATTAGGGTTCCAATATAGGAATTTGGAGGGAGTGAAATAGACATTCAGTCCATAGCAGTGTATGAGAGTCCATGCATATGAGAAAGATGCACATGCTTGGTGTGAAATACAAAAAAGGAAGACATCCCATATTTTAGTCAAGAAGGGAGATTCTTTTTGATATATACCCTGCTTTAGATTTCATTCTTAAGTGGATATTCAATAAATGCTTATTGAATTTATTTATTTCATAGTATGGTTTTAAAAGTTTAAATAAATAGCATTGACTTGTTGTATTCATAGTATTGGGATTTTGATTGGTACTGGGAAGAAAGACAAACTATCCTGTTTCATCTTTGTGGGGGTAATAATTTGAACCTGGTGACAACCTGACAGTCCTGGAAATCATAGTGCCACTGTGCAGCTGCAGACAGTGGAATAGCAGTTAAGACCGGATCAGGCAGGACCCCCAGAGCTTAGTAGAGATTAGAGAAAGAAACTTTGCAGAGGCATCCTTTCCTTCCATCTTATCATTCTTTGTTCTCAGAACTGCAAAGATGAAATTTATCCCTTATTTGTTTCAGGTTATTCCAAGGGTGAATTTATGTATGATTCTTTCTGTAGCACCTATTGGGTAAGCCTGTCTATAATTCTTCTATGGAGAATTAACGTACTTTCATATAATAGTCAATATGATTGATGAGTAAGAAGAATGTTTTATAATCCACAAAAGGATTTCTGTTGCTTTTGCTTTCTTGAAGAAGTATATATATATTTTAAAGTTTTTATGGATATTGATCCATTGCTTTTAAAACTCAGGTCTGCATTTGGAAACTTGATTTGGTGGTTAAATATGCATCTTTTTTAGTGTGAGAGTATATATATATTTTTGGTAATACTGGGTATTGAACCCAGCACCTCTTTACCACTGAGCTAAATCCCTAGCCCCCTCTCTGCCCCCTTTTTTATTAAAATTTTGAGACAAGGTCTTGCTAAGTTGTTGAGGTTGGCCTCAAACTTTTGGTCCTTCTGCCTCAGCCTCCCAAGTTGCTGGGATTACAGGCATGCTCAACCATGCCTGGCTGTTGTGAGAATTTTCATTAGATAATGTTAATAAGATTTTTAAAATTTCTGTTTTTTATTGGTACATTATAATTATATATAACAATAGGATTCATTGTGGTGTATTCATATATATGTAACACAATTTGGTCAATTTAATTCCCTAATACCTTTTCCTTCTTTTCCCCCCTTCCCCGGTCCCCTTTTTTTACTCTACTAGTCTATCTTCTGTTTTTTGCATCTTTAAAATATACCTGTTCCATATTACTGTCTGGTTAGGCATCACCATCTGTGAGATTATTTGCATGGCTTCTTGAGTCTTCCATCTACCTTACCTGTGAGGGACTCAAGAGATTATTTGTTGTAGTCTGTTTTCTGTTGCTATAACAGAACACCTGTGACTGAATATTTTATAATGAAAAGAAGTATAGAATAAAAGAAATACTAAATTCAAATTGATCAGTTTATGAAGAGAAGAGGCTTATTTAGCTCATGATATTCTGCCTCAGCTCTAACCCAAGGAATGGAGTTGGCTGTGTATGGACTGAGACCTCTGAAACCGTGAGCCCCCAGATAAACTTTTCTTCCTCTGAAATTGTTCTCGTCAGGTCCTTTGGTGAAAAAACTGACTAAAACAGAAGGATCACTTCTTCCAGAATAAACTCAGCTTTTGTCTTTCTCACATAGTGTGCCATTGTGCACAGTCCTCACCATGTCTTCTCATTGGCTCATGCTTCTGTCTAGCCTTTCTGTGTGTGTTACCCATGTGGTCTAGGGAAACCCTTCCCTCTTCAGCTACATTATGAACTATGAGCTAGTGTGGCATTCTTTGTGCTGGTGGGGTGACTGTGACAAAGTATGGTAAAGGGAAAAGGGAAGCAACTTAGCTGGGGCAGGGCTACAGGCAACCTCTGCTGTGTTGGGGTTAATGTCTCTTGTTGCAGGGGTGTCATCCATGACCCATATGATGGGTAAAGGAAAATTATCACCCCTTCATGCCCCTACCATTTCTCAATGCCTTAGGAGAGTCCATGCCCATTGGAGTCAGCCCAGGTAGGTTTCTTCTTCCTTTGCAGTCATTCCTTTTCCTCTAAAGGCTGACTACCCACCCTCCCATCCCTTGAGTGAGAAATTAAGGGAACCTTGTTACCTAAAGCAGAATACCTATGACTGAAATATAATTTCCTGAGAGCAAAAGCCTGACGCATTTCCAATGAGTGGAGAAGAAAAATAAAGAATGAAGTAGTAGGGTAAAAATGAGGGATACAGGATACAGTTGGAGAACATTGCAGGCGATTGGACTTCCCAGATGCAGTGACAAGATGGTAGGAGTATGGGTTTTCCTGTCTTTGGTTCAATTCCTCTTGGAATTATGTTTTTAGTTGCAGAAAATTGACTGCTTCAGACATCATGCATTTGGAAATGTGTAAGCATTGACAAATTGGGGGAAATGAATGTTTATCTGCTTCCTAGAAGAATACCAATGAGATGAAAGGTTTATTTATAGCCTGAGACCAGGAAAATTCCCCTTTGAAACAGTTTATTTCCTGGCACTGGTACTCAAAGCTCCCTTCCCCCAGCTGTTGGTGATTTTCTTTGGTTTGCAGTAGCTGATCAGTAGCTAAATATAAATAGTGGCCTACCAATAACAAGGCAAGCTGTGTGCTGCTTTTCCTACAACCAGAACACTGTAGGACAGGTTTATATAAATAAAGAAGAAAATAAATTTTTTTGTTCCTTCAGACATCTGTGGTTAATTATTTACTTTTTCTACTTTTTTTTTTTTTTTTTTTTAATGTAAGTCTGGGTTATAGGTTAGCATACCGGAAGAGCAAACAGATCCAGTAACATACTGTCATTTACCAGAAAACTTAACTTCCATTCCTTACATGCCAGCAAGTGTGGTTTAGAATCTTTACATTGCATATTGCTATAGGGCACTAGTGAAATTGGTTGCTGGAATGGACTAGTCATGAATTATTCATTCACTGCCTGGTTCCTTGGAAATCAGTTGGAGGAAGTAGTTAGTCCATTTTGATCACAGGAGCATTAATTACACTAAGGGCCTTGAGTCCAGAGGCTGTGAGGATGGGCTTCTGCTGACTCTTGTAAGGCTGAAGCTGCTGTGTAGGCAGAGCTCATCCTCCCGTGTGGAGCACAGGCACCATGCTGCAGGGGAGAGCTGCACTGAGGATACACCAATGTATTCCTGCTGGAAAATGAAGCTTCAGGTAGGAGAAGAGCTCTGTCAGCAGTGCTAAGGTTTCTCACTGATTTTAGGGATGCTGTTTTTGGCCTTCTGTAACAATTATGTATAGAACTCAAGAGTTTTTCTCCCTGTAGAGGTATCCAATCTGAGAAGTTTATCAGTTTTTATCTTCAAGGGTGTACATTGTTTCACAAAAGTGTTCCTCAAAATTGTGGAAAGTATTTTTAAGCAAATAAATGTTTAAATGTATATATTATATATAGCATTTTAATGATATCTTCCTTTTTATGTAAAATCATCCTTTTAATGGGTGTAGTATTGCTCATTTAATTTTAAATCATGGATTTTTGAATCATGGTTTTGGAAAATCTTGAGAAAGACAGTTTAGTTCACAATTTGGGTAGAGCTGCAGGCTCTATTGATATTTTCTACAGGAAGTATTGTTTGCAGAAGCTACTTCGGTCCTTTCTGCTAAAACATTCATCCTGGGAAGATCTTTAGCTTCTCATAGAATGGAAAAATGCATAGAAGAAAGAACAAAGGGTCTTTGTTCTTTTGGTTGTTATTATTTACACTCTTCCCCCCCCCCATGGGTGTGTTTTAAGTGAGACATATAATTTCATTTGGCAGGGCTGATATAATGTTGCCATTTGCTTTTTGTCTGTCTGATTTTGTATGGATGCTGTCTCTGTTAACTTTGCTGAGCCTGAGATTCTCTTGCTGTGAGAACACAAAGATAGTAAGGATGAAAAGAACCACACCACCAAGGTATCTGAACCAAATTGGATATATTATTTAATCATTAAATATTATTTTCAGTTTTTAAACTCTACTAATGTCTCTTGAATATATGCATTGTGGGCTCTGAGATAACCAGGGAAGATCAACAGTTTCCTATACTGCTATAAGAGCAGGGGTTTTTATTTTGTTCACTCATCATTCCCAAGAGTCTAAAAAACTGCCTGGGTCACAGTAGTTGGTCAATAAATGTGTTTCTGAATGAGTAAATTCTGAACTGAAGACTGAAAATATTCAGTAGCCTTTGAACAAAGGTTGCTTGTTCATATAGCACTGAAGGAAGTTGTAGTATAATTTTTGTAATAACTTTTATAGGAAATGGTTTCTTGTTTATATTTCAATAGATTATTTCAGGTTCAAGGTTTTGCGTACTTGATACATAATTTTTAAATGGTAAATTTTTATCTCTATATAATTTTTTATATAAAATTTATATAAATATTTTACTATTTATATAATTATAAATATTACAGGACTCAGAAAACCTTTGTTTTCAGCAAAGCTTTATTTCCTGTTTAGAAAATAAAAATGAAAAATACTTCATAGAAAATGTACTTGGAAAAGATTATATTCTTTTAAAATTATTATTTTTTTTTAAATTTTGAGAGAGTCTCATTAAGTTGCTTAGGGCCTCACTGAGTTGCTAAGGCTAGCTTTTGAACTTGTAATTGTTCTGCCTCAACCTTGCAAGTTGCTGGAATTACAGGTGTGTACTGCCACACCCAGCTTGGAAAAGATTATATCTAGTAAGGTTATGATTCTAACCATACCTTGTTGATGTAGGTTTTTTTTTTTCGTTCTTTCTTTTTTTTTTTTTTTTGGTGGTGGGGATCGAACCCAGGGCCTTGTGCTTACAAGGCAAGCACTCTACCGACTGAGCTATCTCCCAGCCCCTGATGTACGTTTAAAAAGCATTTATCAGTCTTATTTCAGAAGGGAACTATGAATCAGTTTAATTTCAGGAGTTTTTAAACTGCAGAATGTGTGGTGTTCAGTGGCACTAAACAGAGCAACATATTTCCTGTAGACACCACATCTGGGAACTCAGATGAACCACAGGTTACAAGGAGATATTAACTCTCCTCCCCTCTTCTTCCCACACAAGCTCACTTATGAAGGAGAAAGTGGCAATCTACAGACTAGATGAATGGCCCAGAACAAGGCTTTAGTTGTTATAGTCTTGTGCTTGGCTATAATCATGTATTTTCTAGTTGTTTGTTACTTTGTAATTGCCCAATTAAAACTAAAACAAAAAACAAACCAAACAAAATGTGAAGCAGATAACTGTATTACTATAAATTTGGCTTATATTGCTTAAGCAGTTATTTATTTATTTTTTTGCTTAAGCAGTTATTGATGCATTTCACCTTTCTTTATATAAATCACTGTAGTCCATTTGTTGCAGTATGGTTTTATAAATTGTAGGTTCTTCCTCCTTTTGTGATGTTATTTTTTCCCTGAAATTAAACTTGTAATTAAAGCTGTAATGACTGCATCCTAAATTTTGTTTTAAATTTGAACTTCTTATAAAATGATATTTGTACCATTTTTATTGTTTTTTAAAATGACTGATTTTTCTTTTATTTTTGATAAGTAGATTATGGTGTAGATTATATCATAATTCTCCTGAATCCTTTTTGCTGATTATATTAGTTGCTAGGGCCATAACAAAATAGCACAGGCTTTAGCAACAGAAATTATTTTTTTCAAAATTCTGGAGGCTAGAAAGTCCAAGATCAAGGTCCAATACAGTTGTTTCTGGTAAGGACTCTCTTTCTGGTTTGCAGATGATTGCCTTCTCTCGGTGTCCTTATGTGACCTTTTCCTGTGTGCACATCCTTACTGTCGGTTTCTCTTCTTCTAAGGACACTGGTCATATGGATTAGGGTCCCCATCGTTATGCTTCATTTAACTTTAACTCCTAAAGCTTTATCTCTGAATATGGTCACATCATGTGCTGGTGGGTAGAGCTTCAGAATGCAAATTTGGGGAACACACAGTTTTGTCCTCTGCACTGACCATAATGATATTTTTTAAAGTAAGATTTCTAATAAATTTATTTTTATTCTTTTTCAGTATAAAAAATTGTAAATAATTTGAAACTAAAGCGCCAGGCCACAAAATGCATGCAGGGGGACTCTTATTCATATGTGGGTTGTGCTGGGGATCAAACTCTTATGCATACTGGGCAAGTGTTATACTACTGACCCACAACCCCAGCACACTTAAAGCATCTGTAAGCTAAATAATTCTTGTTTCTAATGTATACATATAGAATTTATTTTAAAATTTAACTCCCTTTTCATCATCTTCCATTTCACTCCCATTTCATTTTCTTCCTATGCACTTCTCAAGTCAGTATTTAAGGAGGTATTCAATCTGCCCTTCCCAGAAGCAGTAGTTATAGGTAGGGTCGATTTAGAGCTATGCCAGGGCAAAGTGTAGGTTTGATGTGGCAGAACTGTGTTTGAATTCCAGCTCCTCTGTCCGCCCCCACCCCATCTCTGGGCAGTACTGAACTGGGGAACCTCATGAAATTCCTGAATTTCTCTGAATCTATTTTTTTTTCATTTTACAGATGAAGATTGCACTTTGTGCAAAAGATTGGTTTCTCAACATGCATGTTAAAATAATTTTATTGGCCAACAATCATAAGTAACATGTGCAACATATGTTCTTTTATAGAATTACAATCAAAATGATGAAGATGACCAATTAATACCCAATAATATGACTGTAAACAAAATAACAGAAAATAATAAACATTGGTGAGGATGTGGAGAAATTGGGACCCTGTTCACACATTGCTGGTAGGGATGTAAAGTATTACAGTTCTTCAGCAATTAAACAGAACTACCTGCCTTATGATGCATTATTCCCACTTCTAAAATTTTCCCAGAGAATTCTAAACAGATGTTTAAGCAAAAACATGTATATGGATGTTCATAGCAACACTATTTACAATAGTCATCAAAGGAAGTCATCTGGGTAGAAGCAACCCAGATGTCCATCAGTAGAAGAATAAATGAAATGTAGTAAATCCATGCAAGAGAATATTCAGCCATTATAAGAAATGAAGTGTTGATACTTGTGACAACATTGACTGAACCTTTGAAACATTATGCTAAATGAAAGAATCTAGTAACAAAAGACCATATTTTGTGTGATTCCATTTTTAGAAAATATCCAGAATACACAAGTTCATAGAACATAGTAGTGATTGCCGGGGGCTGGGGAGAGGGGAATGAGAGTGACAGCTACAGAGTTTAGGTTTTCATTTTAGGATAATGAAAATGGTCTGGAACTAGATGGTGATGATGGTTGCATAGCATTGTAAGTGTGCTAAATATCACTGAGTTGTACACTTTCAAGTGGTTAGAATGGTAAATTTGATATGTATTTACCACAAGGAAAAAAAATTAAAAGGGTGAGCTTGTAACAAGAAAAAAAAAAGCCAATTTATGACATGTTTTAAAGAATTAATTTTACTCATGATTTGAGAGAGCCAGGCAAATATTCTACCAGTTTTAAAAAAAAGTCAAGAGAGCACCAATTTCTGTGGAGGGAAAAGAATGTTGAGATGAATTACAAATGATTACAGAACTTTTTCCAAATGGTATGAAGTCTGTTAAAGTCACTCTAAGGCATAATTTAGTATCTCAGAGGTATTTAGAGTTTATTTTCAACGAAGAGTTGCATATAGTTTTCCATTGAAATAACATTTTTTTTTCCTCTAGATTCTGTTTTTTGTTTTTTGTTTGTTTGTTTTTGTTTTCAAATCAAACACATGAAGAGAATGTTTAATGGAAGATTTAGGTTAAACAGTTACTCTTATAAGAAGAATTTGTATGACTATTACTTGAATTCTCTTATATAAACAACCAAAATTTATGGGTTGAATATTGAGTGACCCACATTCTCTCATTTAATAAAAAACAATACAAAAAACAAACAATAAAACAGAACAGAACGAATACATTTGAGACCCACTAAATGCTTCTAGCAGTTAGGGAAACAGATAAGAAAATCAAGCTCTTGTGTTCATTCTTAGGACAAAACATAGAATACAAGTATTAATATTAAGTATTTTAATATCATTTCAGATAAATGTTAAGGAAAAGTAAAGCAACTTGAGGGGAATAATATGGTTAGAGAATACTGAGTTATCAGTAAGAGATCCTGCCAGGTCATACTGATAAAATTTCATGTAATAGGAGAACAGATGCTGACACACACATAGGTGCATATACACATTCTTAAGGGGAAGAAAGAATGAATCTGAATAATGCATTTAAAAAAGCTCAACAATGTTTTATACTACCTTTTACCATGTCCATGGAATTTTACCAGTTGAATAAGACAAAGAGAACTGTTAATACAAGCAAATATGTAATTAGTTTTCTGATTAAAATTTAATATCTACAGAAATTAGAAATTAGAAAATAATAAGAAATAATTTTCATGTCATTGAGAAAATCAAATCTGCAATTATAACCTATTAATAATTAACAACTAGAACACTGTGAGCTACAGACAAGGTTAAAAATTCCCAATATTCCATTGTGAAAAAGATTCCCTGATTTTGATTTTAAAAATCTCATTGAAAAGTTATTCTTGATCACAAAATAACTTCTGATTAGATTCAACCTGTTTTATTTATAAAGACACAGTGAGAATGGGCCTTCTTAAGTTGGCTTTGCTCCAACTTTCCTTGAGGAATTTCAGGTTGGATTTTTTTCTTTTTTTAAAAAGTTTTTATTATTGCATTATAGTTACACATAATAGTGGGGTTCATTTTGACATATTCATAAATTTATATAGTATACTTTATTCCATTTCTTTTTAAATTTGTTTTAATTAGTTGTACATGATAGTAGAATGCATATACTCCATTTCAATCCCCAGTGCTTCTTCTTATACTCCCCTTTTTCTTTCCCCAGTACCTTTTTTTTTTTTATTGTAAACAAATGGGATGCATGTTGTTTCTCTGTTTGTACATGGCATTAAGGCATACCATTTGTATAATCATACATTTACATAGAGTAATGCTGTTTGATTCATTTAGTTATTTTTTTTCCTTACCCCCCACCCCTCCCACCCCTCTTTTCCCTCTATACAGTCCTTCCTTCCTCCATTCTTGCCCCCCTCCCTAACCCTAACTCTAACCCTAACACTAACCCCTCCCACCCTCCATTATGTGTCGTCATCCACTTATTAGCGATATCATTCGTCCTTTGTTTAAGATTGGCTTATCTCACTTAGCATGATATTCTCCAATTTCATCCATTTGCCTGCAAATGCCATAATTTTATCATTCTTTATGGCTGAGTAATATTCCTTTGTATATATATACCACAGTTTCTTTATCCATTCATCAATTGAAGGACATCTAGGTTGGTTCCACAATCTGGCTATTGTGAACTGAGCAGCTATGAACATTGATGTGGCTGTATCTCTGTAGTATGCTGATTTTAAGTCCTTTGGGTATAGGCCAAGGAGTGGGATAGCTGGGTCAAATGGTGGTTCCATTCCAGGTTTTCTAAGGAGTCCCCACACTGCTTTCCAGAGTGGCTGCACTAATTTGCAGTCCCACCAGCAATGTATGAGTGTACCTTTCTCCCCACATCCTCGCCAACACCTGTTGTTGCTTGTATTCTTGATAATCGCCATTCTAATTGGGGTGAGATGGAATCTTAGGGTGGTTTTGATTTGCATTTCTCTTATTACTAGAGATGTTGAACATTTTTCCATATGTTTGTTGATTGCTTGTAGATCTTCTTCTGTGAAGTGTCTGTTCATTTCCTTAGCCCATTTGTCGATTGGATTATTTGCATTCTTGGTGTAGAGTTTTTTGAGTTCTTTATAGATTCTGGAGATTAGCGCTCTATCTGAAGTATGATTGGCAAACATTTTCTTCCACTCTGTAGGCTCTTTCTTTGCATTGCTGATAGTTTCCTTTTCTGAGAGAAAGCTTTTTAGTTTGAATCTATCCCAGTTATTGATTCTTGCTTTTATTTCTTGTGCTATGGGAGTCCTGTTGAGGAAGTCTGGTCCTAAGCCGACATGTTGAAGCTCTGGACCTACTTTTTCTTCTATAAGATGCACTGTCTCTGGTCTGATTCCGAGGTCCTTAATCCATTTTGAGTTTAGTTTCATGCATGGTGAGAGATATGGGTTTAGTTTCATTCTGTTGCATATGGATTTCTAATTCTCCCAGCACCATTTGTTGAAGAGACTATCTTTTCTCCCTTGCATATTTTGGCCCCTTTGTCTAGTATGAGAAAATTGTATTTATTTGGGTTTGTGTCCGTGTCCTCTATTCTGTACCATTGATCCACCTTTCTATTTTGTTACCAATACCATGCCGTTTTTGTTACTATTGCTTTGTAGTAGAGTTGAAGATCGGGTATTGCGATACCCCCTGCTTCACTCTTTCTACTGAGGATTGCTTTAGCTATTCTGGGTTTTTTATTCTTCCAGATGAATTTCATAATTGCTTGCTCTATTTCTGTAAGGTACATCATTGGATTTTAATTGGAATTGCATTAAATCTGTATAGCACTTTAGGTAGTATGGCCATTTTGACAATATTAATTCTTCCTATCCAAGGACATGGGAGATCTTTCCATCTTCTGAGGTTTTCTTTAATTTCTTTCTTTAGTGTTCTGTAGTTCTCACTGTAGAGGTCTTTCACCTCTTTTGTGAGATTGATTCCCAAGTATTTTATTTTTTTCGAAGCTATTGTGAATGGGGCAGTTTTCCTAATTTCTCTTTCTGAAGATTCATCACTTATGTATAAAAATGCCTTAGATTTATGTGCATTGATCTTATATCCTGCTACTTTACTGAATTCACTTATGAGATCTAAAAGTTTTCTGGTGGAATTTCCTGGTTCCTCTAAATATATAATCATGTCATCAGCAAACAGGGATAGTTTGAGTTCTTCTTTTCCTATTCATATCCCTTTAATTTCTTTGGACTGTGTAATTGCTCTGGCTAGAGTTTCAAGGACGATATTGAAAAGAAGTGGTGAAAGAGGGCATCCCTGCCTTGTTCCAGTTTTTAGGGGGAATGCTTTCAGTTTTTCACCATTTAGAATGATATTAGCCATGGGCTTAGCATAGATGGCCTTTACAATGTTAAGGAATGTTCCCACTATCCCTATTTTTTCTAGTGTTTTGAGCATGAAGGGGTGCTGTATTTTATCAAATGCTTTTTCTGCATCTGTTGAAATAATCATGTGATTCTTGACTTTAAGTCTATTGATATGGTGAATGACATTTATTGATTTCCTGATGTTGAACCAACCTTGCATCCCTGGGATGAAACCCACTTGATCATGGTGCACTATCTTTTTAATATGTTTTTGTATGCAATTTGCTAAAATTTTGTTGAGAATTTTTGCGTCGATGTTCATTAAGGATATTGGTCTGAAATTTTCTTTCCTCGATGTGTCTCTGTCTGGTTTAGGTATTAGGGTGATATTGACTTCATAGAACGAGTTTGGGAGGGTTCCCTCCTCTTCTATTTTATGGAATACTTTGAGAAGTGTTGGAATGAGCTCTTCTTTAAAGGTTTTGTATAACTCGGCTGAAAACCCATCTGGTCCTGGACTTTTCTTTGTTGGTAGGCTTTTGATGACTTCATCTATTTCATTACTTGAAATTGGTCTATTTAAATTGTGTATGTCCTCCTTGTTCAGTTTAGGCAATTCATATGTCTCTAGAAACATGTTGATGTCTTCAAAATTTTCTATTTTGTTGGAGTATAGGTTTTCAAAATAGCTTCTAATTATGTTTTGTATTTCAGTCGTGTCTGTTGTGATATTTCCTTGTTCATTCTGAATTTAGTGATTTGGGTTTCTCTTGTCTTCTCTTTGTTAGTGTGGCTAAAGGTTTATCAATTTTGTTTATTTTTTCGAAGAACTAACTATTTTGTCAATTTTTTGTATTGTTTCTTTTGTTTCAATTTCGTTGATTTCAGATCTGAGTTTAACTATTTCCTGCCTTCTACTACTTTTGGTGTTGGTCTGTTCTTCTTTTTCTAGGGCTTTGAGCTGTAGTGTTAGGTCGTTTATTTGTTGAGTTTTACTTCTTTTATTAAATGCGCTCCATGAAATAAATCTTCCTCTAAGTTCTGCTTTCATAGTGTCCCAGAGATTTTGATATGATGTTTCTTTGTTCTCATTACCTCTAAGAATTTTTTAATTTCCTTCCTAATATCTTCTGTTATCCATTCATCATATAATAGCATATTGTTTAATCTCCAGGTGTTGGAGTAGTTTCTGTTTTTTACTCTTTTATTTCTAACTTCAATCCATTATGATCTGATAGAATACAAGGTAGTGTCTCTATCTTCTTGTATTTGCTGACATTAGCTTTGTGGCATAATATATGGTCTATTTTAGAGAAGGATCCATGTGCTGCTGAGAAGAAAGTGTATTCGCTCTTGGTTGGATGGTATATTCTATAAATGTCTGTTAAGTCTAAATTATTGATTGTGTTATTGAGATCTATGGTTTCTTTGTTCAATTTTTGTTTGGAAGATCTGTCCAGTGGTGAGAGAGGCGTGTTAAAATCACCTAGTATTATTGTGTTATGGTCTATTTGGTTTTGGAGATTGAGAAGGATTTGTTTGACATACATGGATGAGCCACTGTTTGGGGCATAGATGTTTATGATTGTTATATCTTGCTGATTTATGGTTCCCTTAAGCAGTATGAAATGTCCTTCTTTATCCCTTCTGACTAACTTTGGCTTGAAGTCCACATTATCTGCAATGAGGATGGATACTCCAGCTTTTTTGCTGAGCCCATGTGCATGGTATGTTTTTCCCCATCCTTTCACCTTTAGTCTATGGGTATCTCTTTCTATGAGGTGAGTCTCTTGCAGGCAACATATTGTTGGATCTTTCTTTTTAATCCAATCTGCCAGTCTATGTCTTTTGATTGATGAATTCAGGCCATTAACATTCAGGGTTATTATTGAGATATGATTTGTATTCCTGGTCATTTGGTTCATTTTTAAAATTTTATTTATTTATTTTTTTGACACAACTTGGTTCTTCCTTTATTTGACAGTTCCTTTAGGATAATTCCTCCCTTTGCTGATTGCTTCTTTGTGTTTTATCTCTTCCTCATGGACTATTTGCTGAGAATGTTCTGTAATGCTGGCTTTCTTTTTGTAAATTCTTTTAGCTTTTGTTTATCATGGAATGATTTTATTTCATCATCAAATTTGAAAGTAAGTTTTGCTGGGTATAAGATTCTTGGTTTGCATCCATTTTCTTTCAGAGCTTGAAAAATGTTGTTCCAGGCCCTTCTAGCTTTTAGGGTCTGGATTGAAAATCTGCTGATATCCGTATTGGTTTCCCCCTGAATGTAATTTGGTTCTTTTCTCTCACAGCCTTTAAAATTCTGTCTTTATTTTGTATGTTAGGTATTTTCATTATAATGTGCCTTGGTGTGGGTCTGTTGTAATTTTATGTATTAGGAGTCCTATAAGACTCTTGAACTTGATTTTCCATTTCATTCTTCAGATTGGGAAATTTTCTGATATTATTTCATTGAATAGATTGTTCATTCCTTTGGTTTGTTTCTCTAAGCCTTCCTCAATCCCAATAATTCTCAAATTTGGCCTTTTCATGATATCCCATAGTTCTTGTAGATTCTGTTCATGATTTCTTACCATCTTCTCTGTTTGTTCAACTTGTTTTCGAGGTTAAATATTTTGTCTTCAATATCTGAGGTTCTGTCTTCCAGGTGTTCTATCCTATTGGTTGTGCTTTCTATGGAGTTCTTAATTTGGTTTATTGTTTCCTTCATTTCAAGGATTTGTTTGATTTTTTTCAATATCTCTTAACTCTTATTGAAATGATCTTTTGCTTCCTGTATTTGCTCTTTTAACTGTTGATTGGTGCTATCATTCAATGCCTGCATTTGCTCTTTCATCTCATCATTCAATGCCTGCATTTGCTCTTTCATCTCATCATTTGCTTCCCTGATCATTTTAATTATGTACATTCTGAATTCCCTTTCTGTCATTTCTTCTGCCATGCTGTCGATGGATTTTATTGATGTAACATCTAGATTTGTTTGGGGCATTTTCTTCCCTTGTGTTCTCATATTGTTCAGGAATCAGTGGGTCATTAAGATATTGCAGATTTCCTCTATTGAATTATAATGTCCCTGAAGATTGCTAGTATATCCCCTCTTATCCTTCAGTAGCCTGCAGTCTTGGAGGAAGATGATAATGCGGTGCTCCACAAGGAAGCTGCCTCTCTAGGGTTGGTGACCCTCAGGTGGGGTATATTCTGTGCTAGTGGGCAGAGGTGCCTCCACTTGTTGAGCAATGGTCATCCACAGGGGAACTAGGCTGCGGGCTGAAGCATGGCCCGTTTGTTCCTATGTCTCTGATTTTACCGACCTTGTGGGAAAACCTCACCCGGCGGAGAAGACTCACCCTGTGGGGAGGTCTCGCTGGTCAGTTCCCCTCCTAAAGGTTCCCCTCAATCTACAACTACCGCCTGGGCTGGGCTGTCTTCCTCTGCAACCTTCCCAGGGGCCCGGACCTACCTCCTGGGCCTGGGAGCCTCACCCTTCGCAGACGAGTCTTCTTACGCTGTCTCTCCTCAGAGAATCTGCCCGCAGTCCTGGAAACTTCACTCCACCCCTAGGCGTGTCTCGGTGCGGCTCTTCCCAGCAAGAAGCCACCTAGCTCCTGGGACCCTGCTCTGCACCTAATCGCCTGGCTATCGGCCCCTCCTCTGAGCCGCCACCTGGAGCCCCGTACAATAGCTCCGAGACCCTGGGACCCACCACACACCTCCTCCTCCGGACAGCCGCCCGGTTTCTGACGCAGTCAGTGGGAGTCCAAGCAACTTACTTCGCGTCTCCTCCTCCCCCCGCCAACCGCCCGTAGCCCTAGGCAGTCACTCGGAGTCCAAGTGACCCACCCTGTTCCTCCTCCTCCTCGGGCTAGCCCCCCGGGTGTTCAGGAGCGGTCGCTCGGAGACCAAGGGAGCCAGCACGCTCCTCCTCCAGGCAGGCCACCGGTGTTCAGGAGTGGTCGCTTTGAGTCCAAACAACTCACCACTCACCTCCTCCTCTGGCAACTGCCTGTGGTTCTGATGCAGTCACTCCTAGACAGAGCAACCCGCCGCGCTTCTCCTCTTCCTCTGGGCAACCCCCCGGTGTTCAGAAGCGGTTGTTCTGAGTCCAAATAGCTCGCCACGCAGCTCCTCTCAGGCAGCGGCCTGTAGCTCTGATGCAGTCAGTCCTAGACCTAGCGACCTGCCACGTTCCTCCTCTTCCTCCGGGCAGCCCCCCCGGTGTTCAGAAGCGATCGCTCTGAGTCTATACAGCTCGCCACGCTGCTCCTCCTCAGGCAGCCGCCCGGAGCCCCAGTGGTTGCTCCAAGTCCAAGCGCTGTGCTGAGCCGCCTCCTCTCGATGATCCCAGTTGTCCGTGTTTCTCACCTACTTTTTAGTCTCACAAATTTCTGGCTAATTGCTCTGTTATTTCTGACAGTTCTCTGGGTCACAAATGTTCCAGAGTCTGACTCAGATAAATTCTGATGTCTTTACAATGACTGTTTTTTGAGGCCAATTTGTAAGGTTTCTTCTAAGCTCAGGACTCTTCTTAGTGGCCTCCATAATGGAGAGTGCAACTAGAAGGCCAAGGGAAACCCAAGGGAAGGGACTCACAATTGTCTGTTGGCCCAGCCCGGATACAGAGAAATGGAATGGAGCAGGAATCTCCTGGTTCATCTGAGGGAGAGGGTGGACCTCAACCCGATGGGGGAAGCCTGAAAACCCTCCTGGGTTTTGGCACCAAATGAAAGGTCAGATGTGGGTGACCAGAAACGATCAGACCAAAAGCGGCTGAACAAGGCTTTATTGGGCTTTGACCCTTGGGCAAGATTCACCAGTCCTCTGGGATGAAAGGCCAGGGTGGAGGGCTAGGGAATCTGTGCATGGGCCTTTATAATCCAGAATTGGTGGGGGAAGGCTTGAGGGTTTAGTGTCCCCTGGGGTTGACTGAGGACGTGGTTGATTGATGGGCAGTTGCAAGTCACCACTAAGGTTTATCTGCTGGTGTCTGATTGGTTGTTCTTTGGTGCGCTTGGGCTGCCTGATGCCCTGCTCTACGCACTTGCAGTGGGTCGCCAGTTGTCCTGTTCCCTCCCATGCAGCCGCTCAAATTCTACCTAATATACAATTCTTTCAAATAGCTATTGGGATATACCTCGTATTCTAAATACATACCTGTATAAAACTGGATTTTCTTCATTTTTCATTAAAACATTGGGGAGGAGACCATTCTCTATGTATCCTTCTAGGTTCAAGGCTGGTGGCTTGTGAACCAAACTGAAGAGTTTATTAGGGGAAAAATGTCTTCATATGCATACAGGAGCTCATAGAGAAGTAGCTTGCTAAATAGTTACAGTTAGAAGCTTCTATACCTGGTGTAATAGGAGGGGGGAGAAAAAACATTCATGGTAGAGACAAAGGGTGTCTTTAGGAAAAACAAATGGGTTTCTAGGAGAGCAGATTGGAAGTAAAATAAACTTGTGATAATGTTTGCAAGTAGGGTGTTTTCTTTCCTTCTTCAAGACCATAAACCTGTCCCCAGAATGGGGAGTTATGGTGGGTTAGTAAACTTTCCAAGAGAGAATTAATGGTAGCCTCATTTCCAGAAAGGTTTGCCTTTTGTTAGGTGAGGGCCAGTATGGAGAAGGCTTTTCTGTATCTATCTAATCTCAAATGACTTCTGCTTAAAATAATTTTCATACCAACTCTAGGGTTCCATATTGGTTCTCACAAAAGCAGCGTATCAGGAGAGATTGAATGCACAGACATATGAGAATCTAGCTGTCTTCTGTTAGTTACATGACAATGAGATTACAAAAGCATGGAATAATGCCACTCTTCTCACTTAATTTTTTGTTTGAGAAAATAGTTTTCAATGTTTTTTTTTATTAGCAGAGTTTATTATTGTTAATGCTGTGTTCAGATATATATATATTTTTAATTGTCAGATTGATTTCTAATACAACATATCAATAACTCATACACATAAACTAAAGATTTGGGGGAGACCCTTAATAATTTTTACAATTTAAAGGAGTCCTTGAGACCAAAATATTTGAGACTTCTGACATATACCTTTGTTCTGTATGGTCCCAAGGTAACTGCTATACCTCTTGGCATTACATCCTTGTCCAGGCTGAAGGGGGAGGAATTCCAGATAAATGACCAGTACTTATATCAGGAAGCAAAATGTTTTCCCAGAAAGCCTCTAGTTAATATCTTTAAAAGAACTTTCTTTCATATTTTTTTTTTAATCAGCAAAGTGGGGTGGGAAAGTGAAACTTTTAGCCATTTCCCTTGCTACTCAGAGCATTGGGTTCTGTTGGTAAGGATAGGTAGTAGTGTTATAGACCATAGATTTTTTTAAATGATTGATTATGACAGAGATCCTACTTGAAGTTGTGTTTTTCTACTCTTACCAAAACTTGATTAGTCATTTCACCTCATTGTCTTCTTGATACTTCTTGGCTTTCTGCTTTTTAGGGCATGTTTTTACTCTGTGTGGATTCTGGTTCTACACCCAGGGTATATTCTGCAGGAGCTACACATGTCACCTAGAGGGGTCCAAGGGTGTCCTAAGAAAGGGAGAGCTTAACTTGGAACCTCTAGCATCTTGATATTCATCTTAGAAAGAATTATAGGACTAGTTAGTAAGCAAGGCACAGGTAAGGATTTATTTAAGGACAGCAAAGGAATTCACACTCGGAGTTGAGTAGAGGTGACCCTCTTTTCTCAGAGAAGACAAGTTATGTGCCCAGGCTTGATTATGTGTGATTTGGAAGGTGAGTGTGGATCTTAACAGTTGAATTATGATTAAGTTTTGCTGATTTGGAAAATATTTATAAACTTTCTTGAAATCAGGTCTCATGGCAATTAAGTCCATGATGACCACTCTGTACTTGGAGGTCAAAATGTCCTTTTTGGTAAAACATTATCGCCATTAATCACTCATGGGCATATTGTGTAAGTTCCTTGGGTGATAGTCTAATTAATATTGTCTAATGTCTTATAAGCATACATTGAATGTTCTGTTTATCTCTAACCAAAGCAGAAAGCTGACATAATGTGTCATATTTTCAAAGGACTTCATTTACTGAAGACTCTAGACCCATTTTAGTTTACCTATCTCATGTGGTAAAACATCATTAGTGTAAATGATGAAATGTCCTTATTTGCCCTACAGAAGTTCTCACTGTCCTTATGATTTAGTAACTTGTTACATTAACAAAACTTTGCTTTCTCCCTCAGACCAAGTCTTTCCCAATTTATGTATCTGTTTTCTGATTGATTTATTTTTATTAACTCAGTTGTGAGCCCACTGCCATCTTTTACCCAGAAGTCTACTTGCATAGTAGTCATGATTTACTTTTTAAAAAATGAATCAGCCTTTGCAGATTATTCTAGTCCAGATTTGGAGTGAAACTAGCTCCCCAAAGTGTGGGAGTCAACTTGGGAGCTTTTTGAAATGCAGGACTCTGCATGCATCGAGACCCTCACAAATCACAGGATCTCTAAATGATGAAGTATATGGAGTTTGAGAAACGCTGGTCTAAGGGAAATGATGTCTGAGAAGAGGGGATGAGATTGTGTTCTAGTATTGAGCTCTAGTATTTAATATAATGGAAAGCACCCACCAAAGAGATGTAGAGATGAGAGGAAGACAAGGAAGTGCCTGTCATCTCCTGGTACCTCCTCTGAGGAAAGTGCAGTGAGGCTTCCATTTCCTCCTGGGTCTAACATGGTAGAACCCATTAAACAGTGACTAAGTGTGTAATGATCTTATGAAAATTGCTAAGTTTTTTTTTATTACTTGAGTATCGTTTCTTAATTTTGGCTTGAACTAGTACTCTCCTTTTTCCTTGTTATACCTAATTCCATTCTAGTCATTGATGTTTGACAAACTTTCCTTCTTTTCTTCTCATTAAAAAATATACTGTGGGGCATGGTGTTGCATGCCTATAATCCCAGAGGCTTGGGAGGCTGAGGCAGGAGGATTACAAGTTCAAAGCCAGCCTCAGGAAAATCTAGCCACTAAGCAACTCAGTGAGACCCTGTCTCCAAAAAAAAAAAAAAAGGACTGGGGATGTGGCTCAGTGGTCAAATGCCCTGAGTTCAATCCCAGTGCCCCCCCGCCAAATATATATATATATATACACACCATTCTGACCATCTGACCATAGGATGGAATACTGTCACTCACCTCACCCTGACGTAATATTTATATGTACCTTTTCTTCTACTCTTCCTCCTCCTGGAATCAAACCTGGGGCCTTGCACATGCTAGGCAAGCACTTTATCATTGAACTATATCCCTACCCCTGTACATGCTTTTTCACATCATTTTTCAACTTTCTGCTTATCAGCACTTTCCTCATCAAATCCCTGCTTTGAAGCACTTTTGTGGTATACTGCCATTGGCCTAAGGATATGGGGCAGATTTATTCTTGTCTGTGTTCTATGCTTCACACAGTTTTTATGTATAGTAGTTAAGTAATAAGTGTGCAATGAGTGAATGATTTAGACCAAGCCCAGCATTCGCTTTTTGGAAAATTGCTCTTTTGTGGTTCTGAACAAATTTCCTCTTATGTTCAAATAACATTGACATTAAATAGCAATGTTTATGGGAACAGTGTGTTCGAACCAAATTGTTAATATCCTGCCTAGTGTTGAAGAAGCAGCTCTAAATATTGGAAGGTTTCAGGCTTTAAAATACTTGTATCTTCCGGCACTGGTTTTCTTTTATTTTTCCAGTGTAAAGTATTGATTTTTCTAATGAGAAAAACAATAAAAATTTACATCATCAGATTTGTTAAGTTCACATGGAGTAAACAACAACTTTTAGCTCTCAATCTGGATTTATGTTATATAGCTTAATAGTAGTCCTTTCCCCATCCCAGTATTTACTCTCTCTAATAATGAATATCAAAAAGTCTTCAAGAGATTATTTATTTATTTCTTAGTACTATAGAACTTTTTTCTAGATTTCCAGATGGTGTCAAACTGGGTGTTCCTTTTTTAGATAGTAGGTAATGTGACAATGGTTGTAATTGGCTTTCTGTATAGATAACCCAACGTGTACAGTATCTTATCTGGAAGTAAGTCACCAGTAGGTTAACCTTTAAGCTGAGATTCATAGCAGTACCCCCTTTGTTTATCTATATTATATTCTTAATTCATGAATGAGACTTGAATGGTTATAGATTTACATGTTTATGTGAACAGTCTCTCTATTCCTAGTGAGCAAATGTGTGAATAATATGATTGAATGAAATTCTTAATTAACCTTGATCATTTACTAACAACTTTTTGGTGATATACTCCTAACACTTTGAACATACTTGATAATTTTATTATTTTCTGTTATAATGAACTATTTGACTGGCTTAAGACAACACTAGATAGCAGTGCCTAAACACTTAATGGCAGTGCCCATATAATACACTTGAAGAAACCCAAACTTTTATTTTCATTCATATTTATAACATGAGGAAGTGGACAGGTTTGGTGGCACATGCCTGTAATGTCAGTGATTTGGAGGCCAAGGCAGAAGGATTGCAAGTTCAAGGCCAGCCTTGTCAACTTAGCAAAATTGCCTCAAATAAAATTTAAAAAGGGCCTGAGGATGTAGCTCAGTGGTGGAGCACCACTGGGTTAAAACCCTAGTACCAAAAAAGAACAAAACAAGCAGCTCAGATTTATAAAATAAGGAAACAATAGACATATTTTTGTAAAGATAAAGAAAACAACACTGCCAGAATGGAAGTGCTGATTGATAGGCTACCTGAGAGATCAGACCATTTTTCTTCATCAGCATGTTAGGGATAGGGAGTTTTAAAACCAGGAATACAAAATCGAAAGCAGCCTGTAATTGGGTGGGTCAAGGAGAAGGGGAAAATTCAGACTGTCTTCTTGGTTAGCTTTCATTATCTTCCCTCTACTTGGTAGTGAGGATCAAACCCAGGACTTGGTGCATGCTAGGCAAGTGCTGTACCACTGAACTATACCCCCAAGGGCTAAGTTGTCTTTAAGGAGGAGTTTGATTCAGTAGAATGACCTTCAAAGGAATTTTTCGTGATCTACTAGCTTTTTGTACTTCTGATTGACGAGAGGATTTTAAGAGAAAATATATCATTTAAAGATAAAAGTAAGATCTTTTGTTTCTTTTGTAATAGTTTTTTACTGTTGGTTTTGAGCAAGAATGAGTAGATTCAGGAAAAGTTACTTTCTTTTTTTAAAAAATCAGACATATTTAGTTTAGAATGTCAACTTTTTAAAACAAAGCCATAGTGTAGAAGATTATTCTATTTGTTTGCTAGGGCTCCCATAACAAAGTTACACAGAGGGGATGGCTTAAACAGCAGAAATTAATTTTCTCACAGTCTGGAGGGTGGAAGTCTGAGCTCAAGGTATGAGCAAATTGGTTTCTTCTGAGTCTTCTCTTTGACTTGCAGACAGTTGTCTTTTCCATGTTTTCATATGGTCTTTCCTCTGTGTGTATCTGTGTCCCACTCTTTTCTTATAAGGATATAAGTCATATTGGATTTGTGCTCTCCCAAATGACCTCATTTTAACTTAATCACCTCTTGAGAGACTCCACCATCAAATATAGTCAGTCATATTGTGAAGTATTGGGGTTTACAACCTCAGTATATGATTTTGGGGGAGGAGAAACACAAGTTAGCCCATAATTATTTGTTAGGGAGGTTGCCCTAAAATTAGAAAGACCAGGTAGGAAATTATGTAGGCATTCCCATGAAGATAAATGAAGAGAATCTAAACTAAGGTATTGATAATAAAAATGGGAATGAGATTTGAAATTTAGAGACCTTAAGGAGATGGTAATTTGATACAAAATTTGTGACTGAATGTGGAGGAGTGTGAGAGGGAGGGGCAGTGTCCTCAGATTTCTGCTCCAGGAGAAGAAACAGACTTGAGGGAGATATGAGCAGTGTGGTTTCTCTTTTGAGTACGCAGCACTTTGACAAACAGATGACCCAGGTGGGATCAACTCTAGGGACATCCTACCATGACTCCTTATAACATGGACTATGCAGTTTCTCACCTTTTAACCTGCACTTGAATATATCTTAAGATAGTTATCACCCTCTTATTTTTATAATTGTTTCCAAACTCCTGATTTTTCCCTGATGAATTCCTTTAGGGTAGGGCCTTCTGTTTTGTTATTTTTTGCCCAGTTCTTCAGCATCTGATACATAGCTTCACACATCTAGTACGTAATAGGAGTAGATTGTGCTTAGCAGATTCTAGTTACAGGAATAGTTTGTTAGGAGGATTGTTACA
The DNA here is from genome assembly GCF_902686445.1 of Sciurus carolinensis. NCBI lineage: Eukaryota > Metazoa > Chordata > Mammalia > Rodentia > Sciuridae > Sciurus > Sciurus carolinensis. The sequence goes on from NC_062217.1 coordinate 102,603,378, forward strand.
TTCTTTGCATGTTTTAATCAAGGCTCTATATTGAATACCTGTTGGCTTTATTGCAGACTGAGAAGACTTTGGGACATTCCATGAGTCATTCAAGCAACATTTCTAAGGTAAAGTGCTGCAGAAATATATTATTTTAGTGCCTTGGGCTTTTGTATTCTTATACCTTGCATGTGTTTGTACTCTTGTCTTTTAAGACATAGAATTCTTGATACATTTCTGTAATCTGCTCTGGGACCATACTAGGTATGTGGCAGTTATGTTTTTCTAGTTAACAATCCTGAGTGTTATTTTGGGGAATGACTTGCAAGGGAAACACAGGAAATCATATTTTCAGGCAGAATAAGTCTTAGTTACTAGAGTTTGTCTTCTTAATTAGAAATGCATTGGACTGAAAGTAACACAAAGCCAACTGTGGTGACATAAATATAGCTTTATCTGGTTCAGATGACAAGATGCCTGGAGGCAGGTGGCTCAGGGATAAGTTGTTCATAGACATTGCCAGGTGTTATGGTTTGGGTCTGTAATGTCCCCAAAGGCTTATATGCTTGAAGATTTGGTCCCCAATGTAGCAGTGTACAGAGATGGGGCTTTGGGGAAGTGACTGAATCATGAGGGCTCTAACTTCATCAGTGGATTAATCTATTTGGTGGATTAATAATTTGAATGAACTATTGGGAAGTGTTAGAAACTATGGAGGTGGGACCTAGTTGGAAGAAGTAGGTCTTTGGGAGCACTGAAGCATATTCCTTGTGCCACCCCCCACCCCTTTCTTATTCTGCTTCCTGCCTGCCAAGAGTTTAGCAGCTTTCCTCTGCCACACCGTTCTGCCATGATGTTCTGCCTCATTACAGGTCCATAGCAATAGAGCCAGCTGACCATGAACTGAAACTTCAGAACTGTGAGCCAAAATAAAGCCTTCCTCCTTTAAGTTGTTTTTTCTCAGATATTTGTCTCACTGATGAAAAGCTGAATAGACACCCGAGTTCTTTTTCAGTGTTCTTTGTACACCGTCATTCTCCTGCTTGTACATGGTCTCACAATGAAAGCTGGGTCTTCAGGCACTTTGGCCTTGGCCAGATTATTCTGGAATGACTAAGGAAAGGAGGATTCTATCAGCTGAGAGACCCTTTTTGGTAGGAAGGCTAAAGCTTTCCTGACTCAAAGCCCCATCCAGTAATTGACTTCTGCTTATCTCTCACTGAACCTGTTTCAGCAGGCCACCTCTATAAGAAGGTAGCTAGAACAAGGAGACTTGAGGGGGGTGGATCAGCCATCAGTGCAGTGTGGCCACCTACATAGCTTACCAGGAGCCAGCAGTACATCATGCAGTGAGCTTGCTTCCTGTGCTGTGCTCCTCTTTCAGCCCAGAAACAGCTCTGGCTGGCTTCTTGGCCAAGTATGTGTAGAGTCTCATACATCAGACATGAACTGATTCTGACAGGAAGATTTGAACAATGTGATGAAACCTGTATTACGGCCTCAGGTACTCTGAAGTAGTCACCATATATGCCATTTTAATTTACTAACTGTATAGATGTTTTCATTAAGATTATCTGATTTAAAAAAAAACTAAAAGAATCTAGCAGATTCTTAACACATAACCATATCTTTTTAGGCGTATTTATAATCTAATCACTTTCTTCTGCTTAATTTTGCATAAAAAGAAAACCTTATAGTGCACATGACATTACAAGTTATTGCAGTGTGGTCCTTGGCTTCTGTCCTGAGTCATCTCCTGGACCAGTTCCTTGAGCCCTGGGCTTCACCATTTTGTGTGAATGCTTTTCACTGAATACTCCCCACTATCCAACCTCTGTTTCTTTCCTCTTTTTCTCCCTTCAGCTACAAGAACTGGAGCTCTAGAATGGTGCAGTGGTAGATCATTACTCTGGATAAAGAATCCAGTTTTGCTCTACCACCTTTCAAGGGAGCTCGCCAGTGTTGAAGCACAGATGCCGATGAGCTGTTAGATGAGTTGAACTGTATGTGTTAAACAGAGTGCTTTTTGCCTTACTACAGAGACTAAGGGAAGTTCTGGAGGAAGTTATCTTCCTAGGTTTCAAATAGTATCTGTTAATGTGATTTAGTAACATTTTATTTTGAAGGAAAGTTTCTTCTTTAATTAAAAAAATTTTTATAAATGACTGACTTAAAATGTCTAAAGGAAAGGTTAATGGGCATGGCCTGGGGTGTGGGTATTCTAATGCCTTGAAGGATTGGTTAGGGGTTTACATTGGACAGTGGTGACTTTGAGAAAGGATACTTCTCTGAGCTTTAATTTTCTGATAAGTTAAGTTATGGTAATTAATGCAACTTTAAAGGTTGTTGTGAGTCTTAGAATTAGTATTGGCTCAGACCTGTGGCTCCCTTATTGCAACAAAACCAACAAATCTGACTCTTACCAGACTTTGTCAAATCCTGGTGATCATTTGGGTGGATTGGGCCTAAATAGTCCAGTGGTAGCTGTTATTATTTACTGCTGATCAAGGGCAGAAGCATAAGCTTTTTTTTTTTTTCCCCCCTTGGGTACTGGAGATTGAACTCACGGGACACTTGACCATTGAGCCATATCCCCAGCCCTATTTTGTATTTTTATTTAGAGATAGGGTCTTACTGAGTTGCTTAGTGCCTCACTTTTGCTGAGGCTGACTTTGAACCTGTGTTCTGCCCCAGCCTCCCGAGCTGCTGGGATTATAGGTGTATGCTACTATGTCGGCTGAAGCATAAACTTATCCTTTCTTCTGTATACATTATCATCATGTGCTGTCTAGTTCCTGGACACTTTTTAGGATCATAGGAGAATCTCAGACGTGGTGCTTTATAACTGCTCACAGAAACTTTCACGGAGCCCCTCAACATGAATTTTGTCACAAGTATACCCCTCTGTAACTAAGAAAGTTAGTATGCTGTATAACTAAACCAGCTCAGTGGGGCCAAGGGGAACGTAGGCAGGGGACACTCTGGAAGTTGACTTTTTTTCTGAAAATGGTATTGTAGGATTTGTAAATTCACCTGCTGTTTGTTATCATTTTTAGGCCATGACATATAAAACCCTGTCTTTAGTGTAGCAGACGTATTTCAGCAGATGCTTTATACCCTTCAGACAAAAGTACAAAGAAGAAGATCAGAATGACATGTCTTCTATTATCCAGAATTCTCATTGTCTCGTCAGCAGACTTTTCTTGCCAACTCTTTGCCTCCATATGGGTTTCAGCACCTTAGTTGGTCACCTGTAGTTTGTCTTGTAATTCTGCGTTTACTTCTTGCTGGCAGGACGTTAGAGGTTGATAAGAGGGAAAAATAAACCTTAGTATGTCTCATAGTTATTCCATCTAGATTGGATTTCAGGAGGTCATAGATTTGTCACTTCTCCTAGTGGCCCATCCTAGTCACTTAAGTGATTCATGTTTACTTTTCCTGTTTTATTTTCAATAGAGCACTTACTGTTGCCTAGATTTTTGAATTTATTTTTTTTGCTGCTGCTTCATCCCACTTTAATTATGTTAGCATAGAGTCATGTCTTGTTTACTCCTAAACCTTCAAGCCACTGATAGAATGTAACCCTGGAGGTTCCCAGCAGTACTGAGTGAATATTGCATGGTATTGTTCCAGATGCTTTATACTCAGCCTGTTGTTTCCTTTTATTGTCACAGCCACCTGCCAGGCCAGGCTTCTTTTCAGCTCCCTAAGAATCTGTGTATATTTTGACTACTTCTCTGAAATCATCCTCTGTCTAGCAACCTGTAAATGGAATCCTAATGCTTCTCCTTCTCACCTTCATAGTTTTCATTGCATGAGAATAAGTTCTCATCTTCCCATCTTCCTACCTTCATCTATCAGAGTTCAGGTGATCTGACACTGACCACATGGAGCCTCGTCCATCCCACTGTCCCCTTGGTCATCATGATCTAGATGGTTCTTACAGGTCAAGATCTTTTCTGTCTATGCACTTTGCACATGTTATTCTCTCTAGCTAGGTATGAATGACTAAGTCTTGTTTTTTTATTTAGGTCTTGGGCTCCTTTGAGGGGCTTTCCTGGACACCTTCCTCTTAATCTAAGTTACCTTGCTCATTTGGGTATTTTATTTTCCCTTTTTAGCATCTATCACAGTTTATAATGATATTGTAGCAATGTGTAGAAGAAAATATTTTCAGAAGTAGCAGAATTTCCCCTTGGGAAAAGGCCTTTCTTGTTGACTGCCTGGAGAGACTGAGGGTGGATAAGCCCCACAGGGGATATACTCATGGAATGTTGGACATTGGAATGCACCTTCTGTTCATCTCCACCCTTGCCTTCAACCTTGCTGAGGCGTCCTTGACTAGGTGGGCCTGCAGAGCCATCCTGGAGCCATATTCCTCAGCTCCATGTCCATACCCCACACACCTCTCCATTCATTTCCTATGCTCCTGCTAAATCTTTGCTAAAGAATCAATTTAGAATTTTATATCTTGTATAATATATGAAATCACATTTGATTGGTTGGTTTTCCAACCTAAAATTAAATGTAAAACAAATATGTTCTTTGGTATATCACCTTAACTCAGTCACCTCTTGCTTTTCTTGATAATGTCCTTTGAGAGATAAAACTGTGACAAAGAAGGGTATTTGGGAGGCTGACTGGGTTGAGAGGAGGGCTAGGGGCTGGGTAAGCCACCTCCCATCTCTGCTGTGAGTCTCTGCCTGTTGAGGGTCTAGCATTCCCAGGGTGCTAGGGGGGCATAAAATATAAGTTGATAGGGTGCAGTAAGGTACTGAGCACAGACTCAGATGAGGTGAATGTCCTGCAGTATGTGACAAGAACATGCAGTGTAGGATTACATAAGTTAAGATGTTATATAGCACTTAATCATTGTTAGTACCAAACATTGTACTTTTAATGCTGAACCAAACAGAGCAGGGACAAGCTCTGTATGTACCTGTCCATAGAGAATATTCTTACAAAGGGAACAGACAAAGGACTGAGAAGAGGATTATAAGGAACTCAAGTTAGAATGTCTACTCAGGGAAGGTGTGGCTGAGAAGCGGACACTTAAAGCAGTTTATAAATGGTGGAAGGAAGCCAGTCAGGATTAAACTGTAGAAGAAAGATAGTTTGTCACATCCTGGGGAAATCCAGTACTTCAGGTAGAGAGTGAAAGGCAGTGATAGCCATCATAGCACGCATTGCAGGTGCTAGGAAACCATGAAATTGTGTTGATTTCAGCTGTACCAGTGAGTTCTTTGGCCTGAAATGTTTTAGAGGCAGGTTGGAATTCTTTTGAGGTGGGACATGCAATTCCCTGAGGACACCTGAACACACTCTGTCCAACTGGAATTGCCTTAGATACCAGGAATTGGCTGAGGCCAGGCTAATCCAAGGGCTGGACTTTCTTTGTTTCTTTCTTTTTTAAAATATTTTTTTAGTTGTCAGCGAAACTTTTATTTTATTTATTTATATGTGGTGCTGAGTATCAAACCCAGGACCTCACTCATGCCAGGCAAGCACTCTACCACTAAGTCACAACTCCAGCCCCAAGGTACTGGACTTTCTGATGCCTCTGCTGATGCCTTTTAGGAGAGGCATGTGGTGCACAAAGGGCAGCACACCAGATGTGACATAATTTCCCCCTGAGGGAAAACCTTCTCGTTCAACTCTGGGAATCAGACCTAGTCCAGATGACACAATTTCTGGAGCAGCACTTATCCCAGGGAGAAGGCAGTGGAAGTATCAAGTGTGGATATCACCTTCAAGTTCTTGGGCTCTGAGAGTCACTAAGGGCCAGCACCCCTGTTGACTGGTTTTAGAGCTGAGCACTGTTGTAATCTTATACCATGAGAAAGTGCCTCTGGTTAAACAGATATTTTGGGTAAAGTTAAACTGAACTTGTTTAATGAGCACTTATAATTATTTTTATTCTATTGCTTGGCAAGCAGATCTCAGTGAATTTGAGCTTTGACTTGTTTAGATTCCTTGAATACTTTCTAGTTAGTGCTGCATTTAGTAAAAAGATACAGCAGGATGTCCTATATCAGGGTATCAGGATGGAGACTTGCTGACCCACTTTTGCATAGAGGCAGACCTGAATGTGGTCATCAAGGCCAGGGTTTGCTTCTCTTTGTTTTCAGATCCAGAGTTGACCCAGACTGACTCAGTTACTCAGACTCATGGGTTACATATACAGCAGTGTGTTTCTTAATTTGTACTGAAGAAAACAACTATGCCAAAGACAAGAGACTTACTTTCATGCGGCAAAAACAAGAAGAATAAATTGGAGGAGTTGCTGGCATCAGGTGGTGGTGATAGCCTGCTCCATCTACATCACAGATACCAACCATGTAAACTCACAGCAGAACCTGGTGGGCAATGTTTGCTATTTATCTACTATTTCACAAAGTTGTATTTCCATATTTTTTTCTCCTGATTAGTTATAGCTTAATTTTGGCTTAATCATTAGGTCAGCAAGTTTCTAAGTTGATTTCTGTTCTCCTAGAGATAAAAACGTGGGGACAAGTTTAAAGAGTTTCATAGTGATACTGAGACATTCTTTGCCTTTTCTACCTCATTCTCTCACAAGGTGTATAGTGGAGTTTCCCAAGTCTGAGTGACATACAAGATGGTATCTTCTTTTAGACACTAATGGAATTATGTTCTTGTGTTTTAAGGTGTCCTAGTGTAGTGAAGATTGAAAGATGTAACCCTATAAGCAAAAGCTCTTAGAGGGCCATAGTCATTTTTAAGAGTGTAAAGGGGTCCTGAGACTTACCTGGGAAGTCTCCCCAGAGAATAGCTATTTGATTCATTTGGCAAATGTTCATTGAATATTTACTGTGTGCCAGACCAGATGGCAGAAGCTCTGAAGTTGACATATTCTTCCCAAAACATCTCTCTATTCATAAACCTTGTTATGTACCGTGGAAAGAAATAAATAGGGTGCAAGGACAGTGAATAATAGGGGTTGAAAGTCCCTTTTGAGGAGAAATCTCAGGAGGATCTACCCTGTGTGAGGTGGGTATAGGATTGTTCTGGGAAAAGCAGGAGTTACAGAGCCCTGGGTTAGGGAAGACTGCTGTCTGCTGGGTCAATAACAGAGCAGAGTGGCCCAGCTGAGACTTCTAGCAGGTCTCTGAATCTTCTTTTAGATTGTGTGTATAGGTGGGGATATGCTTTAAAAAGATGGCTGATTTCTTTTGCAACCTTCTGACTCATTTGGCTTAGGAGGAGGAGCCCGAGCATGAAATTAGGGTCCTGTGTTCCCACTCATAGCATTCTCCCAGACAATTGTTTCACCCTTGAAGTGCACGGCTCACCATGAACAGCTTGGGTGGAAACTTTTCTTTATCCCAGGTGTGTGGACAGTAGTTACTGCTGTGAAAACAAAGCATTTCATAATATAAAACCTGTAGATTACTGTGTGGGTCATCAAGCAGTCTACATAGAAGTTTTGGAATAGAAGTATTCCTAGAATGGTGCAAGTGGCAATTCTGTATCTCGTTTGATTTTGATTCCTGCAGCAGACCTATTCACAAAATTATTGCCTTTGATGTAATTTAATGAACATAAATTATTTTTTGCAAGATTGCCTCATAGCATGGAGACCTGCTTGGAAAGGCAAGTCCTAAGAAAGTCCCTTCAGCTGCTGCCTTCCCTCTAGCAGTGCTATGATACACACCCCTCATTGTGCTGGAGATATATTGCAATTCATACAATCTCAGATCCTCCTAAGGGGCCAGAAAAGAATTCAATGTTAGTGATACTTGCTAGGCAATGCTAATGATAGTCATTTATAATGGAAATCCTTTGGGCATTCAGTAGTTCTTATTGTGCATTCTCCATGAATACCACTTTGTGTGTATGTGTAGTTTGTGATGGTCAGTTTAATTAATTGCCTTTGTGAAAGCTTGGTCTTGGCAGCCCTTCAGCAACAGTCAGCATGTATTTATCAGAGCAGCCACAGAGTGGCTTTTTCTTTAATTGTAGCTCATTTTTGAAGTTGAATACAACTGAGTATTTATTTATAGAAATCAGAGTCTTATAATGAAGCTTTGATTTTGACAGAGAAACTTCTGTGCTAAGCAAGAAATTTTTCAGAAACATAATTTCAGTCTGCACATTTCAGTATCTTAACACCAACTGAGACTTTGTGCTATATGATGTCATACCTGCTGAGCTGGAAGTTAGGAGATATCACCACTCTCTCTTAGTTTGGAGTGGGAGGACAGTAACCTTTAGCAACCTCCTCAGCAGGACACACAAATTAAAGGTGGTCTGAAATTTTTTCTAAAATGTCCCTCAGAGATGTTCTACTGTTTTGCCTGGAATCTGTGAATATCTTGAGATGTTTATTCTCATGATCATTTTTTTTTTGTCATATAGCATAGTTGATCCTAGAGTAGGGAGATTATCTTGGATATACATGATCCTAGTGGAATCCCATGAACACTGAAAAGCAGAGGAATTTCTTCTAGTTGGTGGCAGAAGAAGTTGGACTGATAGTACAAGTGGGCTTTGAAGATGGTGAAGGGTCCTGTGATGGGCCATGCATGCAACCCTTAAGTGACAATCGGCAAGCAGACATCAAGGTCCTCAATACTCCAGGAAAGAGGAAGACCCTGTATGGTGTCTCATGTGAGACAATGCAAGAATGTTCAGAAGTTAGATGATCAAAATTATGAAAAGTAGGTTAAACCACAGCACTTCACTGCAGAAGACATGTTTGAGTAACCCTAAGATGGCGGCTGACGTCTTGGGCTAAGAGGTGTTGTGCATAATTAGTGTTAACACAACATGATCTACTTTTGCCTAATTAGTTAATGTCTCCTTTGTGCTAGTGGTCAACAGATGTTCCTCATTCTTAATTAGTACCATAGCGCATGCTCCAACCATGCTACTTAATCCTAAACTGATTGGCTGCCTAGGTATATAAGACACATCTATAGGAAGCACTAAGGATAAGCAGCTAGCAGTAAGGATAAACAACAGTTAAGCAGCACCTCTGAATGATGGCAGAACGCAGGTTGCAGATTGCAGAACAGAGACGTAAAGCCACACTCTAGATAGCACAGTGAAGGATGCAGGATATAGGATGCACCTTTAAGAAGAAGCAGCAGGAATTAAGAAGATATAGATCTCTGAAAGTGTAGTCTCTCTCTTAAGCAAAGTCTCTCTTTCTCTTATGCAAAGCCTCTCTCTCTCTCTCTCTCTCCTCTCAAAGCCTTTCTTCCTCTATAAGCTAGGGAACAAGTGAACAAGCAAGAAAGCAGCACACTAAAGAGAAAGATAATAGAAGTAGCTCAGTTTTCCAGTCCACCTCCAATAAATATCCTTGCAATTGTTGCTGCAGGTGGTAACAAATTGCCGCGGGCGGTGGACACTTCACGGTAACTATAGGCATGCAGGGTGTGGTTAAAGGATGTAGGTCACTTAAGGTGTGACTTTGAAGTTTATATTTTGTCTTGGTGAGCGGAATTTTCTCTCTCCGCTTCCTGATGCCATTTTGCTTTAATCTCAGGCCCAGAGATATGGAGATGACCAACCATGGACTGAATCTCTAAAACCATGAGCCAAAATAAACTTTTCCTCCTCTATGTTGTTCTTGTTAGAACTTTTGGTCACAACAATGCACAGCTGACTAAAACAAACCCTGAGCAGAGAGTCCTAGCACACTGTGTCTGGACTTCCGGTTCATTGAATTGGTTGTGATGATAGATTTGTGTAGTTTAAGCCATTCAGTTTGTGGTACTTTGCTATCCAGCAAGAGAAAACTCAAAATAAGTTAAGTTGTTTTCTGTGCAGAGGAGAGACCTCTCTTAGGAACTGGCAGAGCAGTTCACTCTGAAGTTCTCTGAGCTGATGGTTTACCATGACTCCTTTTTTTTTTTTTAATACCTTTTTTTAGTGGGTAGATGGATACAATAAACTATTTTTTTAAAATTTATTTGTATGTAAACAAATTAGATACATGTTGTTTCTGTTTGTACATGAAGTAACAGCATACCATTTGCGTAATCATACATTTACATAGGGGTAATGATGTTTGATTCATTCTGTTATTTTTTTCCCCCCCCCACCCTCCCACCCTTCTTTTCCCTCTATACAGTCCCTCCTTCCTCCATTCTTGCCCCCATCCCATCCCCCATTTTGTGTCATCATCTGCTATTCAGCGAGATCATTTGTCCTTTGGTTTTTGAGATTCGCTATCTCACTTAACATGATAGTCTCCAATTTCATCCATTTGCCTGCATATGCCTTAATTTTATTATTATTTATAGCTGAGTAATACTCCATTGTATATATATATACCACAGTTTCTTTATCATTCTTCAATTGAAGGACATCTAGGTTGGTTCCACAATCTGGCTATAGTGACTTGAGCAGCTATGAACATTGATGTGCTGTATCTCTGTAGTATGCTGATTTTAAGTCCTTTGGGTATAGGCTGAGGAATGGGATAGCTGGGTCAAATGGTGGTTCCATTCCAAGTTTTCTAAGGAATCTCCACACTGCTTTCCAGAGTGGCTGCACTAATTTGCAACCCCACCAGCAATGTATGAGTGTACCTTTTTCACCACATCCTCTCCAATACCTAATGTTGCTTGTGTTCCTGATAATTGCCATTCTAATTGGGGTGAGATGGAATCTTATTGTAGTTTTGATTTGCATTTCTCTTATTACTACAGATATTGAACATTTTTCCATATGTTTGTTGATTGCTTGTAGATCTTCTGTGAAGCGTCTGTTCATATTGTTAGCCCATTTGTTGATTGGGTTATTTGTATTCTTGGTGTAGTTTTTTTTGAGTTCTTTATAGATTCTGGAAATTAGTGCTCTATCTGAAGTATGAGTGGCAAAGATATTCTCCCACTCTGTAGGCTCTCTCTTCACATTGCTGATAGTTTCCTTTGCTGAGAGAAAGCTATTTAGTTTGAATCTGTCCCAGTTGTTGATTCTTCCTTTTATTTCTTGTGCTATGGGAGTCCTGTTAAGGAAGTCTGATCCTAAGCCAACAAGTTGAAGATTTGGACCTACTTTTTCTTCTATAAGATGCAGGGTCTCTGGTCTGATTTCAAGGTCCTTGATCCACTGTGAGCTGATTTTTGTGCAGGGTGAGAGATAGGGGTTTAATTTCATTCTGTTGCATATGGATTTCCAGTTTTCCCAGTACCATTTGTTGAAGAGGCTATCTTTTCTCCATTGCATATTTTTGGACCCTTTGTCTAGTATGAGAAAATTGTATTTATTTGGGTTTGTGTCCGTGTCCTCTATTCTGTACCATTGATCTACCTGTCTATTTTGATACCAATACCATGCCGTTTTTGTTACTATTGCTTTGTAGTATAGTTGAAGGTCTGGTATTGCGATACCCCCTGTTTCATTCTTCCTGCTAAGGATTGCTTTAGCTAGTCTGGGTTTCTTATTCTTCCAGATGAATTTCATGCTTGCTTGCTCTATTTCTGTAAGGTATATCATTGGGATTTTAATTGGAATTGCATTGAATCTGTATAGCACTTTTGGTAGTATGGCCATTTTGACAATATTAATTCTGCCTATCCAAGAACATGGGAGATCTTTCCGTCTTCTAAGGTCTTCCTCAGTTTCTTTCTTCAATGTTTTGTAGTTTTCATTGTAGAGATCTTTTACCTCTTTGGTTAGATTGATTCCCAAGTTTTTTTTTTTTTTGAGGGTATTGCAAATGGAGTTGTTTTCCTCATTTCCCTTTCAGATGTTTCATCGCTTGTGTATAAAAATGCTTTAGATTTATGCATGTTGATTTTATAGCCTGCTATTTTGCTGAATTCATTGATGAGGTCTAGAAGTTTTCTGGAGGAGTTTTTTGGATCCTCTAAATATAGAATCATGTCATCAGCAAATAGTGACAGCTTAAGTTCCTCTTTTCCTATTCATATCCCTTTAATTTCTTTAGTCTGCCTAACTGCTCTGGCTAGAGTTTCGAGGACAATGTTGAATAGAAGTGGTGAAAGAGGACATCCCTATCTTGTTCCTGTTTTCAAAGGGAATGGTTTCAGTTTTTCTCCATTAAGAATGATGTTGGCCATGGGCTTAGCATAAATAGCCTTTACAATGTTCAGGTATGTTCCTGCTATCCCTATTTTTTCTAGTGTTTTGAGCATGAAGGGGTGTTGTATTTTGTTGAATGCTTCTTCTGCATCAGTTGATATAACAATATGATTCTTATCCTTAAGTCTATTGACATGATGGATTACGTTTATTGATTTATGAATGTTAAACCATCCTTGCATTCCAGGGATGAACCCCACTTGATCATGGTGTGCGATTTTCTTAATATGTTTTTAGATATGGTTTGCCAATATTTTGTTGAGGATCTTTGCATCTATATTCATCAAGGATATTGGTCTAAAATTTTCTTTCCTTGATGTGTCTTTTCCTGGTTTGTGTATGAGGGTAATATTAGCTTCATAGAATGAGTTTAGTAGGGTACCTTCCTTTTCTATTTCCTGGAATACTTTGAGAAGTATTGGAATGAGTTCTTCTTTGAAGGTCTTGTAGAACTCAGCTGAGAATCCGTCTGGTCCTGGACTTTTCTTGGATGGTAGGTTTTTAATGGCTTCTTCTATTTCATTGCTTGATATTGATCTGTTTAAATTGTGTATGTCCTCCGGGATGGTTCTGTTTGGGAGGAGCATATGTCTCTAGAAATTTGTCAATGTCTTTGGTAGTTTCTATTTTGTTGGAATACAGATTTTCAAAGTAACTTCTCATTATGTTCTGTATCTCAGTGGTGTCTGTCGTGATATTTCCTTTTTCATCACAAATTTTAGTAATTTGAGTTTTCTCTCTCCTTCTCTTTGTTAGTGTGGCTAAGGGTTTGTCTATTTTGTTTACTTTTTCAAAGAACCAACTTTTTGTTTTGTCAATTTTTGGAATTCTTTTGTTTCAGTTTCATTGATTTCAGCTCTGATTTTAATTATTTCCTGTTTTCTACTACTTTTGCTGTTATTCTGTTCTTCTTTTTCTAGGACTTTGAGCTGTAAGGTTAGATCATTTAGTTGTTGACTTTTCATTCTTTTCTGGAATGGGCTCCATGCAATGAATTTTCCTCTTAGTACCGCTTTCATAGTGTCCCAGAGATTTTGATATGTTGTATTGTCATTCTCATTGACCTCTAATAATTTTTTTATCTCCTCCCTGATGATTTCTGTTATCCATGTTTCATTCAATAGCATATTATTTAGTCTCCAGGTGTTGGAGTAATTTCTGTTTTTTATTTTGTCATTGATTTCTACTCTCAGTCCATTATAATCTGATAGAACACAAGGCAGTATCTCTATTTTTTTGCATTTCCTAAGGGCTGCTTTGTGGCATAACATATGGTCTATTTTCGAGACGGTTCCATGTGCTGCTGAGAAGAAAGGGAATCTGCTTGTTGATGGATGGAATATTCTATATATGTCTGTTAAGTCTGGGTTATTGATTGTGCTATTGAGTTCTGTGGTTTCTTTGGTTGGTTTTTGTTTGGAAGATGTATCTAGTGGTGACAGTGGTGCGTTAAAGTCATCCAGAATTATTGTGTTGTGGTCTATGTGATTCCTGAAATTGAGAAGGATTTGTTTGATGTACAGGGATGCACCATTGTTTGGGGCATAAATATTTACTATTGTTATATCTTCCTGATTTATGGTTCCCTTAAACAGTATGAAATGTCCTTCTTTATCCCTTCTGACTAACTTTGGCTTGAAGTCCACCTTATCTGATATAAGGATGGAAACCCCCGCTTTTTTACTGAGTCCATGTGCGTGGTAGGTTTTTTCCCATCCTTTCACCTTTAGTCTGTGGATGTCTTTTTCTATGAGATGAGTCTCTTGCAGGCAACATATTGTTGGGTCTTTCTTTTTAATCCATTCTGCCAGTCTATGTCTGTTGATTGATGAGTTTAGGCCATTAACATTCAGGGTTATTATTGAGATATGATTTGTATTCCCAGTCATTTGGCTTATTTTTGGTTTTTAAGTTGGCTTGGTTTCTCCTTTGAGTGGGTTTTCTCTAAGATAGTTCCTCCCTTTGCTGACCTACATTGTTGTTTTCATTTCCTCCTCATGGGGAAGGGAAAAAATAACAGAATGAATCAAACAACATTACCCTATGTAAACTTATGATTACACAAATGGTATGCCTTTACTCCATGTACAAACAGAAACAACATTTCCCCTCACCCCTCCCACCCCTCTTTTCCCTCTATACAGTCCTTCCTTCCTCCCTTCTTGCCACCCTCCCTAACCCTTTCAGTTTCTAATTATGATCCTTAGTAAGAGAGGTTTAACATAGAAACCTGTTCACTCACACATAAAACTAAAACACAAAATTCCCGTCAGAACACTTCATACTTCTTATGTGAGATACACTCTGAACATTTCTGTTTTACTCCATTGCATATTTTTAAAATATAGTTCACGACTCACTAAATCAGTTTCTTCACCTGTTATCCTGGAATTGAATGATTATTGCAATTGGCTGTGCTTCAGTAGTTTCGTTTTACTTTTATTTTACTATTATTTTGTATTTTGTTTTATTTTGTTTATTTACTTTGAGTTTTACTTTTATTTGTTTTTATTTTTTATTGGTTCTTTTTGGTTATATACATGATAGTAGAGTCCATTTTGATATAATTATATAAGCACAGAATATATTTTATTCTAATTAGGACCCCAGTGTTGTGGATGTACATGATAGTGGGATTCACTGTGCTGTATTCATATATGTACATAGGAAAGTTATGTCAGACTCATTCAACTGCCTTTCCCATTCCTATCCCCACTCCCTTTCCTTCATTCCCCTTTGTTTAGCCCACTGAACTTCCATCCTCTACCTACCCCGCTTGTGGGTCAACATCTATATATCAGAGAGAACATTGGAACTTTGGTTTTTTTGGCATTGGCTTATTTCACTTAGCACATTAGCCTCCAGATCCATCCATTTACCAGCGAATATCATAAAGTCAATCTTCTTTATGGCTACTATTCCATTATGCATATATATCACAATTTCCTTATTCATTCATCCATTGACGGGCATCTAAGTTGGTTCCATAGCTTAGCTATTGTGAATTTTGCTGCTGTAAACATGGATGTTGCTGCATCACTGTAGAATGCTGATTTTTACTCCTTTGGGTATATACTGAGGAGTGGGATAACTGGGTCAAATGGTGGTTCCATTTCAAGTTTTTCGAAGACGCTCCATACTGTTTTCCAGAGTGGTTGCACCAGTTTGCAGCCCCACCAACAACGTATGAGTGTACCCTTATCCCCATATCCCCGCCAACAATTATTGTTACTTGTATTTTTGATAATTGCCATTCTGAAGGGAATGAGGTGAAATCACAGTATAGTTTTAATTTGCATTTCCCTGATTGCTAGAGATGTTGACCATTCATATTTCTTCTTTTGAGAAGTTTCTGTTCAGTTCATTTGCCCATTTGTTGATTGGCTTATTTGTTGTTTTGGTGTTAAGCTTTTTAAGTTCTTTGCATATCCTGAATTAATGCCTTATCTGAGGTGTAAGGGGCAAAGCTTTTCTCCCATTCTGCAGGTTCTGTCTTCATGCTCTTGATTGTTCCTTTGCTGTGAAGAAGCATTTTAGTGTGATGCCATCCCATTTATTGATTTTTGATTTCACTTCTTGCACTTTAGAGGTCTTATTAAGGAAGTTAGTTCCTAAGCCAACGTGTTGGAGTATTGGGCCTACATTTTCTTCTCGTATATGCAGGGTTTCTAGTCTAATATTTAGCTCTTTGATCCCCTTTAAATTGACTTCCATGCAGGATGAGAGATAGAGGTTAAATTTTATATGAATTTCCAGTTTTCCCCTCACCATTTGTTGAAGGGGATCTCCTTTCTCCAGTATATATTTTTGGTGCCTTTTTCTAGTATGAAGTAACTGTATTTATGTGGGTTTGTCTCTGTGTATTGTATTCTGTTCCATTGGTCTTCATGCCTGTTTTTGCCAATACTATGCTGATTTTGTTACTGTGGCTCTGTAGTACAATTTAACGTCTGGTATTGTGATGCCTCCTGCTTTGATAAGCTATTTTTAAATGAAAGTTTTTGTAGGAAATATTGCTCAGGTTAAAAGTAGCATAACACTTCTGAAGAGTACCTATGGAGAATCAGTGTTCCTCTTACCAAATGCCAGATCATCTCTTTTGCTCTTTTGATTGGATCATCTGTGAAGGTGTCAGCACAGATGGCAATGGTTTCTCTGCTTATTTTGCTGTGTATCCGTTCCTGGGCAAGTAGACTTCCTCTTCCTTTCTTATGACTGACTGGTATTTCTTCCTATAGATGTAATAGTATTGTCCCAATTTGCTGGTGGGCATTTAGGCTGATGTCACCCCTTTGCTCTCATAAACAGTGCTCTTTAAATGCATTGGTACAAATGTTTCAGGATGAATTCCTAAAAGAATTGCTGGGACAAAATTAATGTGCCTTTGTAATTATGAGGGCTATTGCCATCTTGTGGAGTGATAGGGAAGAGAGAGATGTGAGTGGTAGGAACATGAGGTAAATGGAATAATTATTTAAATTGGACCCATTGTGTTTACCCCCACCCACATGCTTTCTTTTTAAAACAAAGCAATTTACCTGCAGACCTGCCTACTTTAAGTTAACTGGATCTGTTAGATTCTTCAGCAAACAGCCTGAACAGTTATCTGCAGGAGAAATGCAGGCCTAAAATGCCAATAAAAGGAACATAATTTACCCCAAAGTAGGGAACTTTTGTGACCCTTACAAAGACCACATCACAGAACTCAGAGAGATAAGGATAATTCCCCCTAACCATCTGTAAGAACAGGTTCCAATTAGAACTGGTCAGCATGGACTAAAGTGACCTATAGTTATTATATGCAGTGGGGACATCAAAGTCTGATATTATCCTGTTGCCAGTACAAAATCAAGAGTTAAACTTGGGCAGGACTCTCTGAAAACTTCCCTGAGACTCCCTAAGAGAGCAGGAGAAATGTGCTTTCCTCTTCTGAAAAGCTCTGCTCTCTCCTTTGAGAGTTTCTCCTTTTCCTTTTTCTTATTCCTTCTAATAAATTCATGCCAGTTACTCTGAGTGACATGTCTAAAGTCTTTCTGGTGTCATCTCAAGAATGAGGGTTTGAAAATGGGGGGTTCTCTGTAGTTGCCTCGGTTTTACATCAGGCCTGTGTCCTGTAACATGAAGGTTTTACATTTGCTTCCTGCCAGCAATGTGTAAGCATATTTCCCTACACTTCTGCCAACATAGTTATTTAATTTAATTTTTGTGTTTCTTTTGGTATATGGTGTGATGGTATCTTATTATGGTTGATTTATACTTCTTACTGTGAGAGAGATAAAGAATCTTTACAAGTTTTAAGAGCCCTCTGCATATCCTTTCCCATTTCTTCTGTTAGGTCATTGTTTTGGAGATACCTGAAAACATGAGCCCTGCCTCTTACCCTCCTTATCAACTTCCTACTCCCTGGCTTATAAAACAAGCTAACCCAACCAGACCATTCCTTGTGGTCCTATACCTACTGATACAAATCACATCAGCAAATTCACTTTGGCTAGGAGCTTTGAGACCTCAGTGTTAACAAGTAGCTTTGCTAGTTTATGAAAAGAAGGTCTAGTGGAGGTTTGTAATAAGAAAAGAAGAAAGGGTGGAGAAAAGGAGACTAGGCAGTAATCTAGTGAAACTGGAAATCCATATGCAACAAAATGAAACTAAACTGCTGTCTCTCACCCTGCACAAAACTCAACTCAAAATGGATCAAGGACCTAGGAATTAGACCAGAGACCTAATAGAAGGAAAAGTAGGTCCAAATCTTCATCATGTTGGCTTAGGACCAGACTTCCTTAACATGACTCCCAAAGCACAAGAAATTAAAAGCAAGAATCAATAATTGGGATAGATTTGAACTAAAAATCTTTTTCTCAGCAAAGGAAACCATCAACGATGTGAAGAGAGAACCTACAGAGTGGGAGAAAAATCTTTGCCACAGACACTTCAGATAGAGCACTAATCTCCAGAATCTATAAAGAACTCAAAAAAACTTTATAGCAAGAATACAAATAACCCAATCAATAAATGGACTAAGGAAATGAGCAGACACTTCACAGAAGATCTACAAGCAATCAACAGATATATGAAAAAATGTTCAACATCTCTAGTAATAAGAGAAATGTAAATCAAAACTACCCTAGGATTCCATCTCACCCCTATTAGAATGGTTATTATCAAGAATACAAGCAACATTAGGTGTTGGCGAGAATGTGGGGAAAAAGGTACACTCATATATTGCTGGTGGGGTTGCAAATTGGTGCAGCCACTCTGGAAAGTGGTGTTGGAGATTCCTTAGAAAACTCCGAATGGAACCACCATTTGAGCCAGCTGTCCCACTCCTTGGCCTATACCCAAAGGACTTAAAATCAGCATACTACAGTGATGCAGCTACATCAATGTTCATAGCTGCTCATTTCACAATAGCTAGATTGTGGAACCAACCTAGGTGCTCTTCAGTTGATGAACAGATAAAGAAACTGTGGTAAATATACATAATGGAATATTATTCAGCCATAAAGAAGAATAAAATTATGGCATTTGCAGGTAAATGGGTGCAGTTGGAGAATATCATGCTGAGTGAGATAAGCCAATCCCCATAAACCAAAGGTCAAATGATCTCTTTGATAAGCAGATGATGATACATAATGGGGGGTTGGGAGGGAGGAAGGGAGGCAAGAATGGAGGAAGGATGGATTGTATAGAGTAAAACGAGGGGTGGGGAAGGGGTGCGGGGGAAGGAAAAATAGTAGAATGAGCCAAATATCATTACCCTATGTAAATGTATGATTGCACAAATGGTGTGACTCTACTTTGTGTATAACCAGAGAAACAACAGTTGTACCCCATTTGTGTGCAATGAATCAAAAAAAAGAAGAGGAGGAGGAGGAGGAAGAAGAGGAAGAAGAAGAAGAAAGAAGAAGAGGAAGAGGAAGAAGAAGAAGAAAAAAAGAAGAAGAAGGGGGGAGGAAAGAAGAAGAGGAGGAGGAGGAGGAGGGGGAGGAAGGGGAGGAAGGAGAAGAAGGAGAACAACAACAACAACTACCACCACCACCACCTCAGGAAGAAAGTGACAGGAAAAGAAGGCATGTAGTCATCCTGCAGTGAAGAGAGTGGTGTGTTCCTGCCACCTACTGAGGAGTGTGTGAGGATAGGCACTCCAAGGGCAGCAGGTTTTCCTAGAAGGAGACAGAAGGAATGAGAAGCCAGGTTCTTTCAAGGATGAATGGGAAGTTTTCTTTTCCCCATATATCTTTGTAGCCTTGTTAAAATCATTCAAAACAGTGAATCTGATAGGAAAGACAACCATTAAGAGGCTCAAGTATAGCCAAACAAATTATCTGAAAACATCTGTCATTCCTGAGAAATGAAGTCAATTGTGATTTAGGCTTGGGTAGATCCTAGAGGTTTGCTTTGGCAGAATTGATGACAACATCTTAAGAAGGGGGAATTTTCATGAATTTTTTTTTTACATTCTTTTCATGGCTAGAAAGTCTCTTGGGAACCTGGAAAGTGCTTCAGGAACAGAGGGCTTCAGTGTATTTTTTTGTCCTTACTGTTTTTTTTTTTTTTTGTTGTTGTTGTTGTTTTTGGTCACATTTATATTTTCTTATCATAGTCAGTAGTACCTTTTGTCATAAATTGTCAGGTCCTTCATTATCTGACCTCATGGGGGAAGAGTGGTGCAGGTGCTCCTAGAATCAGTTTTGTTGGTACAGACCTTTGAGGTGGTACTGCCTCCCTGGCTCCTGAGTGTCACCCTGCTGTGCTCTGGAGCTTCTAAGAGGGGATTGCTGGCCTTTGACTTACCACAGCTTGCCAAATCTGGCCATGAAACTGTATTGGAAACTCTAGGCTTCCTTTTTGTTATCAATCAAGCTAGTCTTATAGATCCTTGTTGGTAGATAGATAAATTTTACTCAGCTTAATGCCAGTAACAGATCAAGCTCTTTAAAGTTGCTCTAGTGAGTATTCCATATTTGGATTGGTCTTGAACTTTGGAATGTGTGCTCTTCTTTAGCTGGTTTCTGTGGGAACTGTGATGTCGCCACCATCCTCTCTCACTTTCTTGCTCTTGCTGGAAAGGAAAGTCAGCATTCTTTCAAGTTTATATTTGTGTAAAGTAAAAGTAGATTTAAAAAATTTCTTTGAAATTTATAATCTGATCAGGAGACTTTGTTATTGGGAGCTTTGTTGAAGTTTTTGGACATTACTTGCTGAGAGCATCTTGCAACTTGCAATTTTTCAAGAGGTTATTAAAGAGGGTCAAATTAAGGCAGGAAAGTAAATAGAATAAAATCCTGAACAAAATTGGGCAGCTGACTGGAGTTGTGGCTCAGTGGTAGAGTGCTTTCCTAGCATGTGTGAGGCACTGGCTTTCATTCTCAGCACCACATATAAATAAATGCATAAAATAAAGGTCCACCAAAAACTAAATAAATTTTTAAAAAATAAAAAATAAAAATTGGGCAGTGACAGGGTCTTCCTGCCTTGCCACAACACCATTCTTCCTTGGGAATAATTGCTGCCACTTTCTCACCAGCCTTGGTGTTTTCTGCCAGTGCAGACACACCTGTGTGAGTTTCCTGCAATGCATGTGAGATGGGAACAATGTGGGCAAGTGCACACAGGTCCCTTTATATGTGGATAGTTGATGCCTCCTTGATGAGGCCTTGTTCTGCTATGAATTCTTGCCTGTCTCTGGACCTTACTGTTCCTACTGCATGTTCTTACCCTAGACACTCATGGATGCAATCATTATCCCTGATTTCCCTTTTAATGTAGATTACTTGACACTCAGAAGGAGAGTGAGAGGAATTTTTTCTTGATTTCAACTTCTTGAGACCTGCCTCCTCCCATAACATTGACCCTGGTTCAGTACCAATCTGCAGATTAGATTCCACTCTCTATCCACAAGGCTTGCTTTCCCTTCAGAGGACAGGAAAGTTTATGTGGTTCTAAGATCATGTTCTTTCTAAGAAAATGGGGGCAGGGAGGTTAACTAGTTAATTCCATGTCTTCTATCCATTGTGGGGCAGGGGCTTCCTTCTGTACCTCTGTGCCAGCAACTGAGCTTGACCTACAACACAGAGGAGGAAGAGGTGACCTCATAGCAGTACAAGGTCCACCCAGATGTCTCGCATTTTTCTCCCATATATTTTGACCAACCTGTATTCTTTAGGATATGTTTTTGGCCTTTATGATATGTTTTCTGTCACTGAACAAAGCTGGTCACTCTCAGAAGTAAAGGGAGGCAGCAAGAAGTTCATGAAAGTTTCCAGTGTCAGAATGGTGGTAGGATTAGATATCAGGAAACAGTCAGAGGTAAGAGTTTGGGCACTTAAGCTCTCAATCTGCTTCCTTGTAGTGATTAACAGTAAAGCCCCTGGTACTGAAAGTATTTTGTGTTCATTTTGGAGCCTGAGGATCCCTCAAGGGGTGGAACCTGCAATGGCTGTTCTGGGATGAGGCTGCAAGAGAAAGAGGAGGATGGCTTATATAGTTGGGGCTATGGAATACAGGGTATAAACAGCACCCTATCCACATGGATCCTGAGAACCCCTCTCATTTTGTTTTTGAAAGAATCCTGAGAAGTAGTAATGGAAGTTATTTTGGTATATCATTTCATGTCTCCAAATGAATTAAACTCTAGATCTTAAGAACTTTGACCATTAATGCTTTTAAAGAAAGTATGTCCAGTGTCCAGGTGTACATTGGTAATAAATGTGGATTCTTGGGTTACTTAGAAGATGTGCTAATTGAGTAACTCTGGATGATTTCATTATACATATGCAGCCTGGCAACAGGTAACTTCTTGGATCAGGTTTCTTGAGGTTTATGAGGTTTAAAATGATGTTTAATCTTGTTCTGGGAGTAGAATAGTGATACAGCAAACATGGTAGTCATGTTTCTTTCCAGGCTGGTGGGTTTGCTGCAGAGGGGGGGGGGGGACAGGATTTTTTGGGAAGTGACAGTTCCATTCCAATGACTAACAGTTGTCCCATATGTGGGTTACCAGGATGAGAGTGTACCCCTGAGTAGTGACACTAAGAGTGGGGGCTAGACCTCAACTAGGGTCAGGGTGGAACTCCTCTTGAATCAAGGTGAGTGGTAACATGGGCCTAAGAGACTCATAGCACTGCTTCCTGGGTCTAAGGAAGGAAGAATGTATTTACAGTCACATACCACATAATGATACTTTGGTCAATGACAGATTGTATATATGGCATTGGTCCCATAAGATTATAGTGAATCTGAAATTTCCTGTCATCTAGTGACAGAAATCCTAGTGTAGTGCAGCATGTTATTTGTGTTTGTGGTGATGGTCGTATAAACCTGCTGTGCTTATACAACTGTGTACAATAATGATAATAAATGACTGTTACTTGTTTATGCACTTATACTACACTTATGTCATTATTTTAGAGTGTACTTCTTCTACTTATTAAAAAATTACTGAAAAATAATATTCAGTGTTGTGCCAGCAGCAGCCTCATATATCTCATGTTTACCATATCTCTAGATCACATCAAGAGGCCACATCAAGTGATTGCCTGTGCCATCTAGGTTGATTAAGTCCACTCTGTGGTATTTGCATGATGACAGACTTCTAGCACACAGGTGGACAGTGTTCCCATTGTAAACAAAACATAACTATAAAAAGGGCGTGGGGATCCTGGAGGCTAGAGAGTGTGTCATGCTAAAACTTAGCCAGGGCCCAAAGAGGCATGCCTGGGAGGCCGTAGGACTCTATTGATGGTTTGCATACTCAGGTCAGCTCTTCTTCCTGTCCCTATTTCTCTCCACCCACTATCTTCTCACTGTGGTGCTTTTCTCTGCCCTAGGTCTTTTCCCTAATTTGGCTTGTTCTTCACCCCTCAGAGGCCCTATTCTATCCTTTGAGCTCTTCCCTTGTGTTCTTTCAAATTTAAATTCTTGATTATTTTTCTTAATTCACAATTCTAAGATTGGACCTCTTGGGAACATTCTATGTTTAGTCCTCTCCTAGCCTTCAGGCTGATCTGTGGATTGGTGGTCCAATCAGGTAGTCTCCTTTATAAAGAGAACTTTGACAGGGTAGTGACCAGCAGATGGGCACTGTGCATGAAGTTGTGAGGTAGGATGAGTGCTCTCAAATCCACCAGCCTGAGTAGGATTGTCTTGAACCATGCGAAGGAATTCTGGGGAGCCCAGTGACAGCAGGCATCCTGCCTCCCTAATCTTTCATTTGCATAGTACCTTATAGTACTAGGTTTCTTGACTTATTTAGGAACTTATTCAAGTGTAGATGCTTAGGAAAAAAACATCCTTTCATCTCTCAGGAGTTTGGAAGTGATGCTTTGTGGTTTCAGATATCTCTTGGCTACACTTTATCCACAGTGTCATGTACACAGCTCAGTTGCGCCAGAGCAGTGGGATAGTTTGCTAAAAGACCAAAGAATACCTGGACATGACATCTAAGATTTATGCTTTATTGAGAAATGCTCACAAGGAAGGTCCAGTGCAAAAGGGTGGGCAGATGGATCTCTGCTGCACGTAGTAGTGCCTCCTACCCCTTTCCACTCTGTCCAGGGGCAGCCACCTGGATGAGCACTTCTGCCTCCACAATGCTCTGATCTGCACCAGTTACCACAGGAGAAGGGGGTTTATAGGTTAGGTTACAGAAAGTGGTGACATCAACCTCAGCTTGCAAGGTTGCTTGTATGGCCAGTGTCCCAAGGAGCAACTACCCTCATGTACATGCAGAAAGCAACTTTCTTCTGATAATGTTAATTATTCTTTTTCCCAGTGTGCATGAGAGCAAGCTAGTGTCCTTCAGGATAACATGTACCTGGACATTCTATTCCAATCCAGACCTGCTCTCATTGCTTCCTTAATGTGACTAGCTATTTTTGGGGGTGGGGGTGGAACAGAGAAGGAGGCATTCAAGACAAGGTAATCACTGTCTCTCTTTTCTCTAAGGATGATACTCTCCATCTCCTATGTGCCTAAATGCCCTTACACTATTATTGTACCCAGCTTTTGCAATATCCCTTGGGCAGCACAATATGTACATTGTGACCAAATCCCTCAACAGAGCCCTGCTATGAGAGCACATAACGTGAATACAACACACATATAGGAAGAGATTATAACCAAACATAAACAGGATCAATACTAAGTCTACCCTTAGCAGAAATATGGGTCTGTAAATTTTTAGGGCAAAAGATTTATGATGATAATATCAAGGATATATACATATATATACTTATGTACACACATATAAAGAGATATATCTATATATATCTGTGTATTTCTATTATCAATCTGTATAAACTTTGTTTCATGAGGGCACAGTTTTCTTCCCTGTGATTTAGGCAGCATCTAATAGCATTCTGCTCTGAACTAACCTTTCACATTTGGGTATTTTTTTTTCTTTATTAGCAGAGCTATGACTCTGTTAGAATTATTTAGGGTGGCAGTAATATGTTTAGCTACATCCTCAACCTGGATGCTTGAGAAGTACAATGTAGTAAGACTGCCGGGCAGCTTGGGTCACTCTATGCCTTCTTTTCCTGTCACTTTCTTCCTGAGGTTTGTTCTTTCTTTCTTCTTTCTTCGTCGTCTTCATCGTCGTCATCTTCTTTCGTCGTCGTTGTCATCTTCGTTTTCTTTCGTCATTATCTTCGTCTTTTTTCGTCGTCATCTTCTTTTGTCGTCTTCTTTCGTCGTTGTCGTCTTCTTTTGTCATCACTCTTGTCGTCTTTGTCGTCGTCTTTGTCATCTTCGTCTTCTTTCGTTGTCATCGTCTTCGTCTTCTTCGTCTTCTGTTTCGTTCTTCTTTTTTTTTTTTTTTTTTTGGTGGTACTGGGGATTGAACCTAGGGGCACCCTATCACTGAGATACATCCCCAGCCATTTTATTTTGTTTTGAGACTGGGTCTTGCTAAGTTGCAGAGAGGCTGGCCTCAATCAGAATTCTCCTGCCTCAGTATCCTGCCACTGGACCAGTCTTATATGCCTGACTTTTTCCTTGTCCCATTTAGTAGTGGTTGTACACAAAGTGAGATGTATGCAAGTTGGAATATAAGGTCTCTAGTTATAAGGCAGGTATGGCTATTCATGGGTGCCACATGCTTATAACCATTCCTAAGGGGAGAGATATGCTCCAGTACATGCTGTTTGACTTTGCCATCCTTATATAGTTAGTGTCTTTGAGTATAACGGTTAAATTACATTGGTTGATAGGGATCCAGCCCATATTATAGAGGATACAGAGTTGTTACTGCCATTGTTTCTTTTTATATAGAGAACTCTTCTCATTTCTGTGTTGCTACCCTAAGCTGTCAAACACAGTATACCCCAGAAAGGCTTAGTTATGTTCATTTGTTCTCACACCAAGTAGAAGATGTGTATTTAGTGTTGTGAAAAGAATGTAAATTTATATTCAAGTCCAGAGGGCAATTGTCAAGCTATGTCCGTGAGTAGTGGGTGTTGCTCCAACTTTCATTTGCTTCTATTTTACCAAGGCATCTGGTTGCAGATGCCATGGGATACTAATGGAGGAGAACAGTGGCAGCTCACTGCATACCCAACATTTCATCGTATTCTACACCTCTGCAATGATATTTAATGATTCTGCAAATAGATTAGCTCTAAGGATGAAATGTAAGATATTTTTACAGGTTGTAATAGAGGCAAGTCTTGATTATTCAACAAAATATAAGCAACCTGATCTTTCTGAGTGAGAAGTACTAAGCCTGTGGCTAGTCCCCAATATATAATGCCATATTTCTTGTCTAAATGGTCCCTTTCGTTTTGGTAGGTACTTCCATAATGAAGTATTATGGAATATACTTCTTTATTGTTCTCCTTTAGGGATTTAAATTCTTGGTTTATTAAGTTTTTCTATTTCTATGTCTTGTTCTAGTTCCTTTGCCTTTGGACCTATGAATCCACACCATAGAAATCCTTTAAACCATTTCCACAGCTAATAGACTATTTGGGTTCATTGGCAGTGCTGTGGCAGTGGCATTGGCAGATTATTCTTTCTTCCCATTTGTGGGGTGTAGGTCTCTTTCTTAAGCATCATCATTTGAATCCAAATCCACTATGTGAAGTTTTTTGGTTCTTGTATTGACATTGGGCAGGCAGGCCACTTGGACTTATGCTGTTCTCTTGTTTGTTAATGACTGATGGCCATCCATAGTCATTTGGTCCCCACTGCAAATAGTCCATCTTTTATATGTAGTTGCCATTTAGTGAGTGACTTATTCATGTAATTAATCCTGCTGTAGGTGGGTTATGAGATAAGTGGAAATGCCAGTGTATGTCTAAAGTCTCAGCCCATTTATGCACCATGTTGTCCGAGATTGTGTCCCTTTGTCACTGTCTGTATCTGTAGGGTGCCACACATGGTACCAAGTGTTTGAAAGCTATGTGTGGTCCTTCTCTACGCATATGCCTGTAGTAGTGCAGTGTGGGTGTCTGCACATGTTTGGGCAATCTTATAGACTTCTGATGGGGCAAGGAACTTATGAAATCAACCTGCCACTATAGTTCAGGTTTCCCTCCCCAAACTACCACACCGAGACATTGTCATGGCTGCTTCTAAGGCCACCATGATAGATCTTGTCTAAACCATCAGGGTAGCTAGAAAAATCAAATTCATAGGACTGTTCTTAGACTAACCGCTCAAGGTTTACAATTGCTGTACAAGTATTTTGTTTGAAAATGTGCTTGTGTTCCCAGTCCCACTAGGTTCATTTACTAAATGGCACAGTGATCTTTTAACATCTGTGCTAATATGGAGTGAAGGCACATCAGTACCTTAATGATTTCAAATGAGATGCATCTCTTTGTGAGTAGTCAGGGTAAGGAAAGCTTAAATTTACCTATACAGAAGCTGGTACCACTAAAGTCTTATCCAACCAAATAACCACAAGTATTTGACAGATAACCCAAGTTTTTACAACTTGGAATGTTGACTGCCCATCCTCTCTCTGGGAAATGCACCACCACCTTTGGGTTACATCTTCTGGTGGGGAATAGACTCAGAAATTAACACTGTATCAGTAATATAATGAAACATCGATACTATGTCAAGTTTTGTCCACTAGTCAGATCAACTGCCTCCATCCCTTGACATATGGTTGGGCTATGTAAATATCCTTGGGGAAGAATATTGAAAGTCAATTTTTGCCCTTCCCATATGAAATCAAATTTCTCCTGGCTTTCCTTATTGAGCCCCTTGCATTTCCTTGCTCACTCTTTCTCCCACCTTATCATCCATATCTGTACCTCTCACTTCGAGCTTCCTAATCTTTTTAGTTTCCCCCATATCAGTTACAGCCTGTGCTGCTTGAGAAACTGAAAGGTCCACCAAAGGACTGAGGATTCATAACAGAGTTCCATAATATTTCCCCAGAGCATTTTGAAGAATGGTGTCCTTTATTCCTGCTCTGAATGTTTCATTAGGACCATTGTATATTTCTACATAAATGGCACACTTCATCCCTGTCTTAGGAGGTCTTGCAGTTCTTCCTGAATTGCCATCTTGGTATGCCATAGGTAAATCCTCCACTGGGGCTAAGCATTTTTATTTTTTATTTTTTGGGGATTGAATTCAGAGTTACTCAACCACTGAGCCACATCCCCTGCCCTATTTGGTATTTTATTTAGAGATAGGTTCTCACTGAGTTACTTATTAGTGCCTTGCTATTGCTGAGGCTGGCTTTGAACTTATGATCCTCCTGCCTCAGCCTCTCAAGTCACTGGAATTACTGGCATGCACCACTGTCCCCTGCTGGGCTAAGCATTTTTATAGGCTGCTGTCATCCAGGACAATAGATATATATGGTTCTCCTTAACAGTTGAATATAAATGTTACTGCAGGATAGGATGTGTGGTGCCTGAGGCAGTTTTATTCATTTTACTTCCAAGAAGAGTGTGCATTCAGCACCAGTATCCAAAGCCAAACAGCCATACTGCTACATTTTCCTTGGTTTTCTGCCTAAACTTGTTTTCTCTAGTTCTACCACTTCAGCAGTAATATAATCTTTTGGGAGATATGCATGTTCCAATTGGGAGGGGGCAGATTCTCAATATCCACTTTCACTGATTGTGACTGATTTGTCTTTACATTTTTAATTAGGGCCTGTCTGGCCTTTAGTACTGGTATCTCCATTTGCTCATCCCAGTGCTTATATTTTCTTCTGAGATGCTGGGTTCTCCAGTTCTTTTAAGTAATTATCATCCTTACTTTAGATCATGGTAGACATTTACCTTTCAGCTTAGTAAAGCAGAAGGCTTGAGTTTCTAAATTCTCATCATTATTCTTCACATGAGCAGTTGTTGCTCAGTAGTCCCTGCTTGAGTTAAACTTGTTACACATTCCAGTTTCAATTCTTCTTGCAGTTGCTTAATACAGGATTGGGCCTAAGCTCTGCCTCTGTTACTACCTGCACTATGTGGAGGGGACACCACATAGTTGCTGCTATTTTACATACCTCTTTCTTTTTTTTTAGACCATATTTCTTGTCCACAAGCAATAATATCTCCCCTGGTCCCTGGGTTGTTTTTAGGGATCTTCGTACTTGTGTGCTGGCCCCTAGGTATCCCCTCCTCCTGTGGTAACTGATGCCTCCTTTAGAGGCAGAAGTGCTCATCCAGGTGGCTGCCCCTGGACAGAGTGGAGAGGGATAGGAGGCACTACTCTCTGGCAAGGTACTAGAGACACTGTGTGCAGCAGAGGTTCATCTGCCCAGCCAGTTGCTACTGGACTTTCTGGGAAAGCACTTGTTCAGCCTTTTGCCACTGTACCATTTCTCAGTAAAGCATACATCTCAGTAAAATGAAGTTCACAAAAAAGCCTTATGCCTCATAAGCCATCTGTGAGTATTTCCTTTAGTTTCTCAGCAACCTGCCCCACTATCCTGGCACTTCTGTCCTCTCGCACTTATGTCACGCCATCCAACCAGGACATCTGCAGGTAACACTGCTTCACATGCTTCCGTGGCCCATATGATTCTGGATAAAAGGATTAATGTCTGTAGTTTCTCAATTTTCCATTTGTTTGATCAGTCTTCCTTTGGTCTAAGCAGTTGGTCCAATTTTATGTGCTGTTTGCTCACCAGATTACCACACCAGTCTCATTTCTAAACTTTGATGTCTGTTGTCTCTTAAAATTGTTTTTACTTTCTGTGTTTTATTCCACTGTTCTGCATGTAGTTCCAGTGCAGTGTTTTCTGACACATGGAAATGGAAAGCATTTTGGATGTTACCTATGGCATATGTCCCCTTTTCAGCTGCCATGTTGTTTCAGTCAGCTTCTTTGCTGCTGTGACTAAAAGATCTGACCAGTACAATTATAGAGGAGGAAAAGTTTATTTGAGGGCTCACAGTTTCAGAGGTCTTAGTCCATAGAAGGCTGGCTCCATTCCTTGGGGCTTGAGGTGAGGCTGAACATCATGGCTGGAAAGGGTGATGGAGGGAAGCAGCTCACATTATGGTGATCAGGAAGCAGAGACAGACTCCACGCTTCAGATACAAATAATATACCCCATAGTCATGCCCCCAATTAACCACTTCCTCCAGCCACACCCCACCTGCCTCCAGTTACTCACTCAGTTAATCCCATCAGGGATTAATTCACTTATTAGATTAAGACTTTCAAAACCCAGTCATTTCTCCTCTGAACCTTCTTGCTCTTGTCTCACACATGAGCTCTGGGGATACCTCATATCCAAACCATAGCACATGTTTTGGCCCTCATGGGATCTCTTTGGTTCCCTTGCCAATCTGCTCTTCTATCCATAGCCCATTTGTGCCAGGACAGTGGGGCAGGTTGCTGAAGAAACTAAAGGAAATACTCACAGATGGCTTATGAGGCATAAGGATTTTTTGTGAACTTCATTTTATTGAGATGTCTGCTTTACTGAGAAATGGTACAGTGGCAAAAGGCTGAACATGTGCTTTCCCAGAAAGTCCAGTAGCAACTGGCTGGGCAGATGAATTCTCTGCTGCACACAGTGCCTCTAGTACCTTGCCAGAGAGTAGTGCCTCCTGTCCCTATCCACTCTGTCCAGGGGCAGCCACCTGGATGAGTACTTCTGCCTCTAAAGGAGGCATCAATTACCTCAGGAGGAGGGGGTTTATAGATTAGGTTACAGAAGTGGTGACATCAACCTTAGCTTGAAGGGTGCTTGTATGGCCGCGTCCCAAGGAGCAACTACCCTGGTGTACATGCAGAAAGCAACTTCTTCTGATAATGTTAAATATTCTTTTTTCCCAGTGTGCATGAGAGATAGCTAGTGTCCTTCAAGATAACATGTCCCTGGACATTCTATTCCAATCCAGACCTGCTCTCATTGCTTCCTTAATCTGACTAGGTTTTCTTCGGGGGGAATCAGAGAAGGGAGGGCATTCAGGACAGGTACATTACTATTTCACTTTTCTTCAAGAACAGTGCACACAGATAAGAATAAAGGAAGAGTACTGTTGTATTTGTTTTACCTAGGTTTGTGAAACCTAACACATATTCCATACTGAGCAGTAGACATTGTTAGATTTTCTACTCACAGCCATTCAGGAGGAAGATGGTGTTTCCACTTACCTCAGGCTCCTGCCTGAACAACTGGACTGGGCTGTGTCATTGCAGGCTGGGAGTCCTCCTTCAGCATCAGCTCCAGTGTCTGCCTTCTCTCGCACTTCTGTCACGCCATCCAACCAGGACATCTGCAGGTAAACACTGCTTCACATGCTTCCGTGGCCCATATGATTCTGGATAAAAGGATTAATGTCTGTAGCTTCTCAATTTTCCATTTGTTTGATCAGTCTTCCTTTGGTCTAAGCAGTTGGTCCAATTTTTATGTGCTGTTTGCTCACCAGATTACCACACCAGTCTCATTCTAAACTTTGATGTCTATTCTCTCTTAAAATTGTTTTTACTTTCTGTGTTTTATTCCACTGTTCTGCATGCAGTTCCAGTGCAGTGTTTTCTGAGTATGTCACCACAGTCCCGTGCAGTCTGCTGTTGTCTTGAAAGCACCTCAGTACCAGAGTTCTCTGACAGAAGGGCTCACTGTGACAGTTATTTGTAAAGACACATTGCAGGCATCAAAAAGCAATCCTTTGGTTCAGAATGGTTTCGGGCCTTGAAGCCTGCTAAGACTGTAAAGCCAGAAGAACACTAAAGTTTTCAAAATCCCTAAATGATGTATGTGAGAAGAACCAGGATACTTTGGAAAGCTTTGACTTTGTGGAAAGAACTTGTTCTGAAGGAAAATTGGTACTCCCTCAAGATCCATGTCTCAGAATTAACAGGTTTCGTTTTAAGGAAAAAGAGCACCTGAATCATAAATCTCCTGGCAGTTTCCAAATGTTTTGTGGTCTCATCCCTCTATGCCAACCTTCTATTTGCCTCAGAGGTGGAAGCTGCAAGGGGGCATGCACAACCTGATTTTGGAAGAGAAAGCAATGGTGAGGCCGGGTCCAGAAGCCAGTGGCTGCTCCAGTACCTGTTCTTGCTCTCCGTGGCTCTAGCACCAGCAGACTGCACAAATCCACGAGCTGGAGAGCCACGCTGCTCACTTGCATGCGCCCAAGTCCTCCAGGGGTGGCAGGGAGCATGGGCTTCTGGTCTGATGAAATGGGAGACGACGACGTTCTTTGAGGACAGCACATCCCACCAAACTGAAGTGCAGGCTTCTGCGGGCAACCCCTCTGCTCAGTGGAGAAGGACAGTGACCTGGATTGTCCTTCTCCCCTGTCTGAAAATCCCCCCCCATCTCTCCTGTGTCCACCTCAGGGGATGCCTGCAGGTTGGTTTGCCAGAAACCACCATTCTGGCCATCCCTACTCACACCCTTTATAGACTCATCTTGCTTTTAATATGTAAAGTTTTCAGGAAAACAATACAGTTGTAGCCATTTGGGGGCGGTAATGTTTTCTTGGGTATTGTTGCCATTTGAAAAACTAATTTTTAAAAGACGGAAGCTACACATTATAGGCCAACCCTGATCCTTCTCCACCTAAATAAAGTAGACTTGCATAGGGAAATGGAAAAAGAAAATAGTATTTCCAATTTTCCAACTTGGTGGTCCTGCAAAGAATTTTGCTGCCATCCCAGCCTCATTTTTACTCCTTGCAGCTGCCCGAAAGTGTGTCGGGTGTAACTGCTCTCCAGTAACTCCTTCCTGCTTCCTCTTAACTTAGGTGTGGCCACCCCTGCCCAGTCCTAATTCCTATTTTACTGTGCAGCATTCTTGTCTGGTTCCTAAGGCCTGCCTCACCCAAACCAGCCTTACTCAGTCTTCCCATCCTTGGTCCCTTCTGGTTAATTTCTCAGAGCTGGATCAGAAATCCTGTGCCTGAAAATAACCGCCCAGAGTCCGGCCAGTCAAGGGCCTGGCTGCTTCAGGACACAGTGGTCCCTGCTTATACCCCAGCTGGAAAAGACCCCTGTTTTCAAAAGCTGATTAAGTTCCTTGAGGTTAGTGGTTACATCCTGCTGCATGCTTCATTAGAAATATGACTGTTCTAAAATTAATTTTTGCTCATACTATGAGTGGTCCCTGAAACAAAAATGAAATTGTAGCATCTCATGGTGAGTTTTTAGGTAGAGAAGAGATAACTGTGATCTCTGTTATACTCCATGAGAGAGGGTGGGATTGGCTTATACCTGTAGTGTTTGAAGGCGAGGTCAGTATTAAAGTTAGAAAGCAATGATCTTTTAAGTCACTGCTGGTATTTTGGGGAGGGGAGACTGCTGGTTTTATTTACATAGAAATTTTTTCTTAAATTTAGTTTAATGTTTTATGTTCTGGAAGATGACTTCCTGTGCTTTTAAATTCATCTTTCAGTGAAGTTTCTTAAGTTTTACCCCAAAATGATTGCTTTGTCATTTTCTTACATCATTTTTTTCCCTCTTGTTGCAAATGGCCATCCGACTTTCCATGTTTGTGCGGTGTACAGCTAGATATTTTAGATTGTGTATTGTTTTTAGTTGTGCTTGTATGTTTTCGTGCTCATAGTCCTTCTGTGATGTTTGTTTCTGAAAGTTTTCTTTGGTGAATCGAACTTCCATTGAAGTGTCACCTCTTGTCCTGCGGCTCTTCTTGCACTGACTGATTTTCTTCCAGCTGTAGGATCTGCCACTGTGAAGGAGATGATGAGAGCCCCCTGATCACTCCCTGCCACTGCACAGGAAGCCTCCACTTTGTGCACCAGGCCTGCCTGCAAACAGTGGATCAAGAGCTCTGACACCGCTGCTGTGAGGCTCTGCAAGTATGAGTTCATCATGGAGACCAAGCTGAAAACCTTTGAGAAAAGGTACTGTGTGAGGAAGGAACATTCCCAGAAGTGCCTAACACTCTCTTGAGATGAGTGACCTGAATAAGTTGGTGTCTCAGGACCATGGAGCCATAGTGTACCTGTGTTTGTTTCTTTAAAAAACTGGCTGGTGCTTACATTCACATTGTAGATTGTTGTTTCTGTTACAGATGTCTAAGTTCCTCCCCTTAGGAAGAAGCTCTTTGCCACCATTCAGTTATAATTGCTTCTCTTTGATTTGCAGTAAGACTGCTTGCTTGTCTATGTCAGTCACCTGGTCCTTGACCACAGACTGTCCTGTGACATCTTAGTCAGCATTAACTTTGTATGTATTAACTGTTAGTGTCTTGCCTTTCCAGTGAAGAGTGAATATTAGAGATTAATGTTTCTTTCTAGCATTCAGCCTGGCATAGCACATAGTCAATTTGTTTGTGTACACCTGTGACAAGTATTACTGGATGGGAGGGTGGGTGAGTGGGGAAATGCAGCTGTGTTCAGGGCACAGGTTACTTCCCCCTTTTTAGAGAAACTCTGTGATGCTGACCTACCATTCAGATGTTGACTGTTTCATACATGTTATGTGCCCAGCAAAGAAGGTTTTGTTTGGAAAACTAAAAGCCTATTTCTATCTTAAAATGTCAACATATAATTTGCCAAGGGAATCACATAATCAAATAATGGCATACAGTGAGGCCAATT
Organism: Sciurus carolinensis; assembly: GCF_902686445.1. NCBI lineage: Eukaryota > Metazoa > Chordata > Mammalia > Rodentia > Sciuridae > Sciurus > Sciurus carolinensis. The sequence goes on from NC_062217.1 coordinate 102,637,427, forward strand.
AAATGTTAACTTATGTGACAGTAGAGCATGTCTGACATGCAGAAAAAGAAGTGCCATTGTGAGCATGCCTCAGGGTGAGGAGGTAGGGAGCATCAAAGAAAGTATGACTTTTGCAGTAGTTGTGGAAGGATACATGGGCTTTGAGGGCAAAGTGAAAGACTTTAGAGAGGTCAAATTGTCTAGAGAAAAGCATCCACCAAGGAAGGTCATGAGTGTGAGCACTTCAGAGGTATGAAAGAGTGGAGCTGTGGGTACCCTAGGAAAAAGCAGTAATCAGTGGACAGGAGACACCAAAATACTGTGTTTTAGGTAGGAAGTCCAGAAAACTTGCTGGTTATAAAACCTCAGCAGAAAGCAGTCAGATGTTACAGAAGGCAGGCTCATATTACTGAAAGAAACATTTTGCCACCTGTTCTATGCTAATCTCTCAAATGATTCTCTCTTATGGCACTTGGATAATTTAGATAATCTGTGAGGCTCTATTTTCAGCTTACCTTGCATAGAACCATCTGGATAGAGGCTATGACTATCTTTGGCAAGGAACATGCAGAGTTTTTACACTTTCTTCTTTCTTTCTACTTTTATGTGTTTTCTTCTGATTCGGAAACCAGTAAATGAAAAAGACATTCTGGCTATTTGAAGTAAATTAATGTGCTCCTAGAGGAGATGGCACTGGCAGAGTCTGCTTGTACCAGGAACTCTTAGCATCGATGTCAAGCTGTTGCTGCCAAGGTAGCAGAGGACCAAAGAGTGAGCGCCTTCCACCATTCACCTTCACAACATAGTGTGACCCATCTGCCAGTGTATTGTGGCATCATCAACCCTCTTCTGCTTTCCATATCAGTCAGCAAGCCAGGGAGACCTAAAACAGCACCTGGGTTTTGGACCAACATGTTGTTTTCATTAGGATTGAAATCACAGAATCCTTTATTAGGCCACTAGTGTCTGCTTGTGAGAATAAGCAGTTGGTGATGATAGTTCAATGCTCATCTTGATCCCAGTTTCTTTTCATTGTGAAAAATGTTGGCTGTTTCTGGCACCCGGTTGAAGCCCAGTGTCTTAAAAGGAACAACTTTGAGTATTTGAGTATTGGGTAAAGTCATCTAGTCTAGGGAGAGGGAGGGTATGGAGAGCTGATTGTAGCCATCAACAATATTCTCACTCCCATTATACCCATTTACTCTGAGCCTGAGCCTCACACTTTGCATGTCGCCTTTCCAGTGGGAGAAGTTGCAGATGACAGCCAGCGAGCGCAGGAAGATCACGTACTCGGTGATGTTTCATGTCATCGCCATCACCTGTGTAGTCTGGTCTTTATATGTGCTCATCGACCGTACTGCTGAGGAGATCAAGCAGGGGCAGGGAACAGGTGAGAGCTCAGGCTGAGAAGTAAGTGCTGCACACAAGCCCTGGAGAGCATGCTGGGGTCTTGGGGTCAGTGTTGTTCTAGCCCTATTGTGAATATCTGGGTTTGGGGAGTCGGGCATCAAGTAGGCGGCACCAAGCATCCTTTTTGGATGTTTCTCAGGCTAGTTTAAAACCCATTCAGAAGAAATGAAATCATGGAATGTGAGAATCTCTAGGAATAACCTTCTGAGAGAACAGGATAAAAGGTGTTTGATGTTCTCTTCCACCCCACTTTTGAGGAAGGAGAATTTGATGAGCGAAGAATCCACTGATTATGAGAGTTCAAAAATTGTATTTTATTTACTCAGATGTTAAATTTAAACTCTATTTAGAGGCTAACTGAGTTTTTCCCTTCCAGGAATCCTAGAGTGGCCCTTTTGGACTAAATTGGTGGTAGTGGCCATTGGCTTCACTGGAGGACTTCTTTTTATGTACATTCAATGCAAAGTATATCTGCAATTGTGGAAGAGACTCAAGGCATATAATAGAGTGATCTATGTTCAAAATTGTCCAGAAACAAGCAAAAGAATATTTTTGAAAAATCTGCACTAACAGAGTCCAATTTTGAAAATAAAGATGGACATGGAGTCTGTTATTCCGACACAAACTCTTCTTCTTGCACAGAGCCTGAAGACACTGGAGCAGAAATCATTCACGTCTGATGTTGTGGAGGGTATTGTTTTGTGGACATCTATGAAGAGCTAAAGGAAATTGTTTACTGCCAATTGTGTACCTTTCTTATGTCCTTTAAATAGTATAGACTGGACAGGTGACCATTGCCTCTTTTTTTGAACCCTCCTTGACATATCTCCTGGAAAACCCTCCTGTGTGCTGGGCATGGGTGAGTCCCACTTCTGCCTGGCTGTTCTGTATGATTGAAAGGGAGGAGGAGACTTCATGTAGCCACCATGGGGAGACTTATTTGGGAAGCTGCTGAGTTCTAACTCAAGGTCTTGAGAAGTATGAGGTAAATGCCAAACCAGAAGGGAGAACAGGAGCAGAAGTGGGGGACAGCCCTGGTATGCAGCTATCCCTGTCCCAGAGCTAAGCATTGGGAATGTCTGGCAGTGATGAGATAATTCCCTTCTCACTAAAGAGTGCTAGGGATATGGGATGGAAACAGCCCTTACAGGCAAAAAATTCTGCCCTCCCTTTACTGATGATGCCACATTGGCCCTTAACAGATGAAGCTGTGGGGCATGGTTCACTGAGCAAACAGCACTTTACAGAAGAGAATCTTTTATTTGTAAAATGTGTCTAGTGGGAATGACACTTAAAATTGAGTGTTGTATTTAGAAACCTCTTCATTACCCTTGTTATCTCTTTTACATCATAATAGATCTGCAACCCTTTTTGCCTTATATATTCTAAGAAATGGGGCATCTGTATGTGTGAAGACACTGATGACTTAACAGGAAGGCAGACAGGTCTGAGGTTTTGTCATAACAGTGTTCATGGGAACTCATGGATGCTAAATGTCAGGTTGCATAATTCCTATAGTTTTGAGCCTGTTTTATGAGTCCTTATTTCATAGGCCTGACATGTACATTTTTTGTCTACACTGAAAAAGAAGGGTTTTGAGATACAAATGGAAGGAAAGGAAGTACATAGAACAAAACTACAAGACTGACTATTTAAAAAAATGATTACCAGTAGATTTCTCCAGCACATATTGTCTGCTCTGGATATGTGCACTGTAGGTGCTTCTTTCACCTGTCTGATGTGCAGGCTCTTTCTGGGGAAGTTCTGTGGAGCCACTGCTGAGAGCCAAAAGCAGGTGACTGGCTCTGGGATGAAGGCCAGGGATGAGCAGCAGTGTCATGGACCACTGTGTCACTGCTCCCCAGCCAACACCCACCCATCATTGCCTTAAACAGACTGAACAGACAGGATCCTTTAGGGGCCCTTGATCCTGCAGCTGGTCTGTTCTGTCATCAGGGATTACCTCTTGCACCATTTTTCATAAGACAGACAAAACCAGAATCAATACCATCAAATGACTTTTGTTTCTCTAAAATGTCTGCTTATAATTCTGTTTTTGAAGCCCACTTTCGTAGTGTTAGGCAAAGAGTTGACTGTGGGAATTGACCAGGACTGCAACATGACATGTGTGCTCAGATGCTTATTCTCCAGGGAACTGTCATCCAGTTGCTAGCATCTTCAGAACCTCCTTAGAATGGGGCAGGGTAATGCATGGGGTGGCAGGTCCTGCCCACAGTCTCCCTGAGCTTTGGGTGCCTCAGATGTCCTGTTAGAAGGGTAAGCAGTGGTGTGGGGAAATAGGTGGTTAGAGCACTTGCCTAGAGTGTGTGAGTACCTGAGTTTGATCCCTAGCCCTGCACCCCACCGCAAAAAAAAAAAAAAAAGATGAAACAAGTACGATTCTGAATGATCTCATTACTGTTCAGAGTGGAAGCCTTGCAGTTGGTATTGAAGGCTGGAAAGAGGATAGGAGCTCTAAGCCCTGGGCGAGATCCTGAGATCTCCTGCTCTCTCTCTTCCTCTCTCTTCCTAACTGGGATCACAGGTTCTGGTCTGTGGGAGCTGCTTCACCATAACCTTCCTCTTCCAGGCAACGAATCCTGAGGTCACTCTGTCCTCTCTGTCTCCCAGGCCAAGTCCAGTCCATGCCTGTGCCCACTGTGTCCCAAAGTGCAAGTAACCACATTCTCAGTCTGGGGACACCAAGCAGCTGTAGACTGTCTGCTCAGGAGAGCTGAACCCTAGGTCAACACTACCCATGCCCCTTAGGAACTGCTTAGGAAAAGGTCCCTGGTCTTGCATACCTGTCCTTTCTACCCTCCAACCATGGGTGAGTGGTAAAGTGAAGACAAGTATAGATTTTTAAGTGTGAATCCCTCTCCCTCATAGAACCCCATATGCTGAACTTGAAAAGCACTGAGTTTATGTAGTGAAGAAAGTGTGTTTAGGTAGGGATAGTTCCAGCACCTGTGTTCTGGCAACTCAATGAAGCAGATCCAGCCAGGATATGCTCTGCTTCCCTCTAGTGGGAACTCTGGATCTTCCCAATCTCCTGTAATCTGTACCCTTGCCCTCTAAGTGCGTTTGAGGACAATTTAAACCATTTTGCCTTATTTTTCACCAGGCTTTATGGGAAGATGACATTTGGCTAAACCAAACAGAAACCTGGGCTGAAGTCTCAGGGCCAGGAGGGCTGTTACTTGTGGGCTATGTAAGGGAGAAAAGGAAAGCAGTCTCAGAGGTGTCATTGGCCAGCCTTCTCTCTGGCTTGACCTTTATTCCTCATAAGTCATGGTACCAGTGGTGGGCTTCTGACTTTGGCTGCCAGCAGTAATTTGGATATATTGCCCAAGTTTATTGCAAGAATTTCCTGGAAATGCAATTAGAGGTCTCTCACTCCAGTCCTGTCGTCCCCATTTTTTTTGCCTCAGTGTGCTCTTCAGTCACATAGACCTAGTTGCCAAATCTGTATGTGCTTTGTCTGGTCTCAGACATGCAGGCCTCAGGAAGTGGGGTGGTTCAGCTGCCCTGGGTGGTGCTTGCAGTATGGGTTACTGTTACAGCCCTGGTGGTGGGCTGCAGAGCTAGGGCCAGCAAGGTGAAAATCCACATACTATGGATGTGGCTGTACGCAAAAAACACATTTGAAATACTGCCCCTTTGGAATCTCGTTTACGTGTACAACTTCATTCTCTAGCCCAAGGAAAGACAGAGACATAAGGAAATAAAAGCATTTGTCTTTGTTTTAGAACTAAAATTGTTCAAGTTGTGCAGCTGATTGGTGCACATTTAGATTGAATGTTTATAGAAAGTCGATTGTTAATAAAAACCACATTTACACTGATATGTGTGATGTAGTTCCTAAAAGGCATTTTGCATTTCAACATTTTCTTAGAAAACTTACAGGAATATAATTGTCTACTTTTGTATCCCTTTGTGTATGTTTACTATTTCTCAGAACTTGCAAATGTTCTTTCATGTCCCACATACCCTCACCTGTTCATTCCTTAGATCTTTTATAACTCATTGATTGTTGTAGCAATCAACTTTTAAATTTTTTGGCATTTTCTCTACTTTGATAGCATTTTTTATTCAGACACAATTTATTGACATACCTTCCCTTTCATTATTGTTCCTGTTCAAAATGTAAACAGCCCAAAGCAACATCTGTTAAAATTACTCATACAGAAGTTTAGAAATTTGTTAAATTCTTATGAGGAGATAGTGATACAGTCAAAAAAAAGTCCATCTGGTTCTCTTCTGGCTGTGGAGTGAGGTGATTATGTAGAGACCAGTCCATAGAGCTTGGTGCCCATCCTGAGCCAATTGGGGAGTCTTAGACTATGTATTTCTAGGCTTGAAAGGTAGCTATTTCAGCTCCTCCACTTTGATATCTGTGGGTTGAATAACTGGAGTGTTAGTAACTGTTGGAGGCACTTTGTTTTCTCAAGTTTCTTGAGTTTCAATATTGATATTTGTGCATCTGCTGGGGTGGATATCTCTTTTGCTCTTATGTGAGGGTCTTTTTTAGTGAGATGCTTTCTCTTTATTATGTGCTTCAGGCTTGGTGAATATCTGAGTCAAAATTCTCATTCATTGTGATCACAGTGCAATGATCAATTCCTAGTATCTCTTTGAGAGGAGATAATGATCACTGGTAACTGCCCAATTCAGGGCAAGCCTTATACTAATAAACCATAAAAACTTACTGAAGGGCCTGGAGTTGTGACTCAGTGGTAGAGCCTAGCTTGTGTGAGGCACTGGGTTCAATTCTCAGCACCACATGCAAATAAATGAAATAAAGGTCTATTGACAACTACAAAAATATTTTTTTAAAAAAACTTACTGAAAAGTTTTTCGTACCCTGCTAGTTCAAAATGGGAGTAATATTCTAGAGTAGCCTGAAAAATTAAATATTAAAGAAAGTAAAATGGCCATTAAATTGTATAGGACATGAAAAATAAAAGGAGAAAAAGTAAAATGAAAGGGGTGGTGGTGACAGAAACAGATAATGTGAGGAGGAAGAAAGTGTATGAGTGAGAAGAGTATTTAATATTTCCAGTAAAGATTAAAATGCTTAAAAACACATAAAATTGGATTAAAGTGTGCAATATGAAATAATGGAGGAAAACCTCTCAACACAGGAGTTGTTACCAATGAATTTTTATAAAAAAAAATATTGAGTCTAAAATTATTCCTTGGTGAGCTATTTGAAATGGAGAGATTTCCTACAGGGTCTTTCAGTTTGGAATCTGCCAGGTTTTGGGAGGCCTAGTAAAAGCTCACGCCTCCTCCTCTTATCCTCTTAAGTTTCTCTGGGTGTGGAAGTAGCAACTCTACCAGCCATCTCTGTGCTGGGTTGGAGAGGTTTATTTTTAGTTTTTCCCCCATCTATCTCAGCTTTCTACTTCAAAAACAGCACAGAACTTATGTCTTAGACGCTATCCACATAGACCTAGTTCTACCTGCCTAGGTGGGTTCCACAGTTCCTTGGCAAGCTGGGGAAGCTTAATATCTCTGGAGAGTCCAAGCAATGACTTCTGATTGTCTGTGACCTAGCAACCAGGTCTTTCCTTGGCCAGTGCTGCAGGCTTGTGTGCCTGCCTGTAGAAATGCTGTGTGCACCAGGATTATCAAACTGTTGTGAGCTCAACCATGTAGATTTGGTGTGTGGGACTGGGGGGCCCATGGTGAACTCATGGGCTAGCAACTGGAGTTCAGGGTTAGGTGTGACTTTTGTATATTATACTAGATTTCTGCAACCTTGCTGTAGTTGCTTATTTTAGGACTATTTTTGGTTTGTTCTTTTGGATTTTCTGCATAGATGATCTTGTCACCTTATAAGAAAAACACTTTTATTTCTTCCTTCCCATTCTGTATGCCTTTTATTTCCTTTTCTTGTTGTACTGAATTAAGTAGGACTTTGTAATGTTTTCAGCATTCTTTTAAGAAAATTAGTTTTTCAGTAATTTTTTGTTGATTCATTGTATTTGTATATAATGGAATTCCTTGTTACATATTTGTACATGCACACAATATAACCATATAAATTGGCCAATATTATTCCCTACTATTTTCCCTTTCCCTTCTCTCCTCCCTCCTCCTAGTTCCATTCCTCTGCTCTACTCATCTCCCTTTGATATTTATGAGATCCCTCCACCTTTCTTTTTCATTTTTCCTTTCTAGCTTCCACATGTGAGAGAAAATATACAACCCTTGACTTTCTGAGTTTGACTTATTTAGCTTAACATAATATTCTCAAGTTCTGTCTATTTCCCTGCAAATTTCATCTTCTTTATGACTGAATAAAACTCCATTATGTATATGTAGCACATTTTCTTTATCCATTCATCCATCGACAGACACGTGGGCTGGCTCCATAGTATTTTGGCTATTGTGAATTGTGCTGCTATAAACATGACTGTGTGTATCACTGTAGTATGATTACTTTAATTCTTTGGGATAAATACCAGGAAATGGTATAGCTAGGTCAAATGGAGGTTCCATAGCTAATCTTTTGAGGACTCTGAAAGTCCCTGTTGACTTCCGTAGTGGTTTACTAATTTGTAATCCCACCAACAACATAAAAGTATTATTTTTCTCCACATCCCTCTCCAGCATTTATTATTGTTTGTATTCTGGATGGCTGCCACCATGTACCTTCAACCCATGTCAATATATTTCTTCTAACAGTTTAAAGCATTATTTTCCTTGTCTTTGTTTTCCTATGCTTAGTTTATACTTGCTTCTCTTATTCCTCTCACACTGTCTGCCACTACTTCAAATACCCACCCCCATCTGCCTTTTACTCCTTTTTTACCTCAGTCTGTTTCTTTTCTTTTTCTCACTCTTTTACCCAGTCGTCTTCTTCCCCCTTTCAGCCCTCATATAATGTTATAGCAATTGTTAGTATATTCAATAACTAATTCTTCAACCTGTTCCAGAAACCAAACTTCAAGTTTATACCTGGATTAGAGGGACTGTGAAGAATAATACCGAGGTTTTTTACTTTCATAACATTGAATAGTATGTGACTTGGCTCTGAAGTGACTGTACTAAATAGAGTTCAGTGGCATCTCTCAAGGTGAACCTGATATTAGAATTAACAGAGGTCACACACTGTGTTAAGTTGTCAATACTGGATATTCATCTAACCCAGGTCTCATAAGAGAAAGCTCATGAAGTTGCCCCTTGCTTAAAACAAGAAGCTATAAATCTCAATTCACAAAAACTAAACTATTAAACCAACCTAGGTGTGCTTCAACAGAGGAATGGATAAAGAAAATGTGATATATTTATATACACAAAATTGAATATTAGCATGAAGAAAAATGAAATTATGGCATTTGCTGGTAACTGGATGGAACTAGACTACATGCTGAGTGAAATAAACCAGTCCCCCCCAAACCAAAAGCTTAATGTTCTCTCTGATATGCAGTTGCTAACACACCATAGGGCATGGGGCAGTAGGTAAGAATATAAGTAATTCAACTTAGACAAAGGGGAAGGAAGGGAAGGGAGGGACGCTTGGAATAGGAAAGACAGTAGCATTATCAGACATTATTTTCCTATGCTCATATGTGAATACATGACCAGTGTAACACTATATCATATATAATTACAAGAATGGGAAGTTTTGCACCATGTTTGTGTAATATGTCAAAATACATTCTTCTGCTATAGATAACTAAAATGAATAAGTAAAAAATAAAAAAGCTATAATATCCCAGTAAATGGTTTGACATACAATTGATAAAAATGTAACAAATCAGACAATCCATATCATTCAACAACTGACTCCATTGACACCATTGTGGAGGAAAGATCAGAGAAAAAATTCAGAAAATTCATAGTTAAAATGTTCAATGAGCTAAAAGAAGATGTAACGAGTGAAATTAGAGAATATGTATAGGAAGTGAGAGATCATGCAAATAGAGATTCTGAAAATAACCAAATCAAAATCCTGGAAATGAAGGACTCAAGAAATCAAATTAAAAATTCAATAGATTAGACCAGCCTTGAAGATTTTCAGCTTTGAAGACTAAGTATTATAATCTTGAAACTAAAGTTGACCAGAAAGAGATGTTAAGAGACCATGGTCAGAATATTCAAGAAATCTGGGATGACTAGATCAAGAGATCAAATTTAAGATCATTGGTGTAGATGAGGCTTTGAAAAATACAAACTAAAGGGATGCACATTCTTTTCAATGAAATATTATAAGAATTTTCAAAACTTGAGATGGAAATTCAAATACAAGAAGCATATGGGACTCCAAATCATAATAGATTCACTCCAAAGCACATTATAGTGAAAATGCCTAACATACAAAATAAACATAGAATCCTAAAAGCTACAAAAGAAAAATGACTGGTTACATTTAGAGGTTAACCATCTGAATTTCAACTGCTTTCTCAATTCAGACCCTAAAAGCCAAAAGGACTTGGCATAATATATACCAAACTCTGAAAGAAAATGAATGCCAACCAAGATTACTATACCCAGCAAAATTAAGCTTCAGAATTGAAAATGAAACAAAAACCTTCCATGACAAACAATTCAAAACCAAAAATCCTGTACTACAAAACATACTCAATTATTTCACAAAGAAGAAGAAATAAAGAAGAAAAATGAAAACCAGCCACTTGTGTACAGAGTTGAAATGCAATCTGCTTTCATGTATAACTGATTAGAACAAATAAAAAGATACAAAGAAACAAAAAAAGCTGGCAGAGGGATGCATTACACTAGAAGAATAGTTCATTGAAAGAGAATCAAATCTACCAGGCATGGTGGTGAATACCTGTAATCCTAGCAGCTTGGGAAGCTGAGGCAAGAGGATCATGAGTTCAAAGTCAGCCTCAGCAAAAGCAAGGCGCTAAGCAACTCAGTGAGTCCCTGTCTCTAAATAAAATACAAAATAGGGCTAGATATGTGGCTCAGTGGTTGAGTGACCTTGAGTTCAATCCCCAGTACCCCTCCAAAGGAGAACCAAATTTAATTAAACATCAGAAATAAATCAAAATGGTAGGAAATACACTCCTTGGTATATATCCAGAAAATCAGCCACATCAGTGTTTTATAGCAGCACAATTCATAATAGCCAAGCTATGGAACCAGCCAAGGTACCTTTCAACAGATAAATGAATAAAGAAAATGTATGTATACACAACGAAGTATTACTCAACCATAAAGAAGAATGAAATTATGGCATTTGCTGATAAGTGGATGGAACTGGAGATATAAGAAGTCAAGTGAAATGAGCCAGACTCAGAAAGCCAAAGGTCAAATGTTTTATCTGTTAAAAATAAAGGGGAAAAAAGCATGAAAGAATGGGAAAGGGGGATGTATGGATTCTGTCCAAAAAAGGAAGACTGGTGGGCTAGACGAAGGGAACTGAAGGGGAGGGAGATGAGACAGGATAACAGAACAATAGAGTAATGAGTCTAACCTAACTTTCCTATGTACATACATGAAAATGCCACAGTGAATCTCACCAACATGTATATCCACAAGACACTAACCAAAAAGAAAGAATATATAAAAGCAAGTGATAGAAAGATCAATAGAGAGGGAAGGGTGGGAACTCAGAAAATGAGAATGTCAATCTGTGGAGAGTAAAGAGTAGGCTCATGAGGTCTCAGAGGAGGAGAACTCTACAGGAAGTTGGAGTAGAGTTATTCCTATTAAACTTCCAGTGATGTTCTTCATAGAACTAGAAAAAGCAGTTAGGAAATTTATTTGGAAAAATCAGAGCCCTAGAATAGCTAAAGCAGATCTTAGTGAGAAGTAATGCAGGAGGCATCACAATACCATACCTTAAATTATAGTACATAACTATTACTACAAATACAGCATGATATTGGCACAAAAATAGAACAATGGAACAGAATAGAAGACGTAGAGACATACCCACTTAAATATAGTTTTCTCATATTAGACAAAGGTGCCATAAACACACATTGGGGAAAAGATGGCCTCTTCAGCAAATGGTGCTGGGAAAACTGGAAATCCATATGTAGTAGATTAAAATTGAATCCCTATATTTCACCCTGCCCAAAACTCCATACTTCTGATTTTTACAGGGGCTCACTGAGTCTGCCTTGAATCTCAGAGGAGAATTTTGACTTGAACTTTTGGATATTGCTAAACTAATGCATTGTGAGATAACCATGAGCCTTTGGGGGCCAGGGGTGGACTATTATGATTTGGATGTGTGGTGTCCCCCAAAATTTCATGTGTAAGACAATGCAAGAAGGCTTAGAAGTGAAATGATTGGATTACGAGGGCTTTAGACCCAATCAGTGGATTAATCCCTTATAGGGATTGAGTGATAACTGAAGGCAGGTGGTATGTGACTGGAAGAGGTGGGTCATTTGAGGCACAACTTTGGGGTACATATTTTGTATCTGGTGAGTAGAGTCTCTCTCTGCTTCCTGATGTGATTCCTGAGCTACTTTCCTCCATCATACTCTTTCACCATGATGTTTGGCTTCACTTCAAACCCTGAAGAATGGAGCTGACTGCCCTTGGACCATGACTTCTGACACTGTGAGCCCCAAAATAAACTTTTCCTCCTCTAATTGTTCTTGTCAGGTCTCCTGGTTGCAGCAGCGAAAAAGCTAAAGCACTCACCATGCTGCAGGCTGGAGTGAACTAAAACTGAAGCTGGTTAAAATAGCTCTCCACTTTCCTTCTCATCCATAAAAGAATGGGAAGTACTTTCAGTTGGAGTTTTGTCTGCATGGACTACAGTGATGCACTGCCCGGGTGGGGCTGCTACAGAGTTCTAAGAGGGGAGTCCCAGTGACTGGGACTTAGGTCTGATAAGGCCTTTGGAACTTTGTTGGGTGGTATCTGCTTTGGAGAGATGAGATCAACACACCACTAGGGTCAGGCAGACGGCGATTTCTGCTGGGAGTCTGGATCTCAGGAGCCTCCCCAGAATTCTCACAGAGCCGGGGAGCCAACCTTCACAAATCTTATACTCCACTGCCCATAAACATGGTCTTACCAGGCTTAATCCCTGAGTGTAATCACTCCCTTGTTCAGTTTCCTAACCCTCTTAGTCACATGAGCCAACAGACTCAGAGAAAGTCAGTTGCTCTTCTCTCCATATTTCTGTCATGAATACCCCTGGGCAGTCTTCTCTACTGGCCACACCAGTAGACGCTTGTTGGAACTGTATGGCAACATTTGCTCTTATCTTCTGTGCTCCTGCAGCAAGCCACAGCTTGATTGACTCAAGATGGCTCTTGACCTCAGCTCTCCACTTGCCAGGTGAGATAACAGAGTACTTTTCAAATACCAGTTCACTCTGCAGCTTCTGGAACAGCTAGTTTCAGGCTGCTTTTTGTTTTATAGGTCTTTCTGTGCCAAATTTGTTGTGTTTCTATTTCTCTGTTTTCCCTCTCCTCTATAGCGAAGCACTCCTGCATGGCTCCAGTGTACTCTTTTTCTTTGTTTAGTGCACCCAGATTTCTGAGGCTCTGGAAAACTCTGATCATCTGATATTGAACCTCAGTGAATTCCTTCTTTTACCCACCTTGCTGAGAAATACTCCCATGGCTTGAATTCCAAGCCACAGATCAAGTGGAAATACAACCTTTCTCTTATCTGCCATCTTGAATCTTTTTATGAAAATTCTTAAGCATAAAAAATTTAATAATTATAGAATGAGAATACACTTACCCTAGATTCTGCAAAATAACATTTTTCTCCATATGCTTTACCAGTTATCAGTAGCTATTCATTATTCTATCAACTCAACTTATATTTTATGCATTTCTAAGTAAATTTTAGCCAGAAGATATTTCTCCCCAATCACTTCAGTCTTCATCATTAACTAGAATTCATTATTTATTTTTAGATAATATTTACAGACAGTGAAATACATTAATCTTAATTGTACCTTTGATAAGTTTTGACAAATGTATCAACCTATGTAATCCAAACCCCTCTCAAATAAAAATACATACATATATATATGTATGTGTGTTTGTGTGTGTACATATAGAACATACTCTCAATCCTGAAATTTCTGTGATTCTGCTTCACAGTTCACACCCATCTTCATCTCACTTCTTCCAATCCATACCACCATCAGGGAGTGGTTTTAGTCTGTCCTAGAATCTAACTTTTTAATGACATCACATGTAAGTTTCTTTCAGTCAGCATAGTGCATTGAGATTCAGTTAGCTTATCGCTTTTTTTTGTTTTTTGTTTTCTTTTGGTACTGGGGATGGAACTCGGGCACTGAACCACTGAACCACATCCCCAGCCCACTTTTAGTTTTAGAGACAGGGTCTCACTAAGTTGCTTAGGACCTTGCTAAATTGCTGAGGCTGATTTTGAACTTGTAATCATTTTGCCTCACCTCCCGAGCTGCTGGGATTACAGGCATGTGCTGTGTGCCAGACTAGCTTGTCCCTTTTTATTGAGTCATTTCATTTGTAGGGTCAAATGTCTCTTTGTTTTCTTATTGCTGGATGTTTGGACTATTTCCAGACTTCGGCAATTATGAATAAAATTGCTAAAAATATTTTTCTGCAAATATTTTTGTGCATCTATATTTTCATTTCTCTTGGGTAAATACCTAGGAATGGAATGCTGGTTGAGATGGTGGGAGTATGTTTAGTTTTATAAGAAACTGCTGGATGTTTTTCCAAAGCACGTATACAATTTTACTTTCTCACCAACAATGTGTGAGGGTTCTAGTTATTTTATATCTTTGCCAACATTTAGTACTGTCAGTCATTTTATTTTTAGGCATCCCACTAGATGTGAAGCTGCTTTTTGTTGTTTCTAATTTGCATTTTTCTAATGACAAATGATATTTAACATCTTTTTATGTGCTGATTTGCTATTTACACATCCTTTTATCTTTCTCTTGATATCAGGGGCCAGAAAACTATAGCTCACTGACAAAATCTAACCTTTGGCCTTTATAACGCTCTTGAATGAGGAATGTGTTTTATATTTTTAAGGTATTGTTTTTAAAAATACAACTTACTAAATGTGGCCTAAGAAACCTAAAATATCTTGCAGAAAAAAATTATCCTATTGTATGTTTAAAGTGCATCTCTTATGTAAAGCCTTGTTGGATATTTGTTTTCAAATATATTCTGATAATTTCATTCTTTTAGTTGGACTGTTTAGTTCATTACCATTTGATAGTTATTGATAAGATAAGATCTATGGTTTTATTATTTGTTTTTGCCTCTAATTCTGCTTCTCTCTTCTTTCCTTTTTATTATTTTAATATTTCAACTCTATATTTTTACATTGTTTTTAGTAGTTGCTATAGTGATTATATCTATCTTCTTTAATTTTCACAATACTTTTCTTATTTTTGGAGGAGAATGGAAAATAGAATTAAGTATACTGAAGTTAGTTCCTTGTTTAAATATGTAGATTGGTTAGTATTTTGCATTCAAATATGTTTCCTCTGTTTTTCCATGCTAGGATTACAGAGTCAGTAGCCTTGTGAAGATAAAAGTTAGACTTAATCTGAAGAGCATAGGTGAGGTTCTTTTGTGAAATGTTTTGGTTTTCAGTATATACTTTTCAAAGTCTCATTAATTTAAAAACTGGGAATTTGGATGTCTTCTTAGAAAATGATTAGGAAATCTTTATACAACTCCTTATTGATATTAATTTTACCAGATTTTCTCTGAGAGTCTTCTACAGAAGTATGTTGGTCATTTATCTGAGGCTGCAGATGAAAGAACAAAACATAAAAGTAAATGGATATATAAAAGATAGGATTTATATAGTATAAAATGTCCATTGGACTATTTATTTAAAACATGAGAACTGGTTTATTCTAGTATCTGAAGAAAGGCTCCTATAAAATAGGTAGTAAGGACAAATAGAAGTAAAGGGTTAATAAGTGGTATATTTGATCAAGTTTTGGCAATAAGTTAAATTGGGAGTATGGTAGAACTGCTGAATTATTAGTTCTTTTCAAGATATGGTTAGATCAGAAGAAAGTTGGGAAATGAGAGAAGAGGGAATAAAGAGTAAAAATGACAGAGAATACAGAGAGTAAATGAAGGAAGAAGCAGCAGGTGGATACAATAGAGGGAAAGAAATTCATGTAGTTCTTTTGAAAGAGGATGAGCAGAATATTAGAAATGTGGGAAGAATATGTGAACTTCCAGTACCAAACCTTGTCTCGTAAGTAGAGTAAAATTTTCCCACTCCTCCTGTCTTTTTCACTATTGGAAAAGACATTAACAATTGAAGTACCTGATGATACAGAGCTATGTTTTATTTACCATAAATAAATATAAACAGTATGTGGTCAGCCATATGCATATATAATTTGATAATATGTAAAATGCTGCTACTTCCAAGGACAGTATCATATAGGCCATAATAGGAGAATTGGAACAAATAGAAGAGTAGTTTTAGTTATGGACAAATCAGGAAAGACAGCCTGATAATTATCCACTAGAAAATTTACGACTTCCTGTAGAGTTTCAGTTTGGGGGCCAAGATTTCAAAAAGGCTAGATTTCAAAAGGTAAGTTAAGGTAGAGAAATTAGAAGCAGATTCAGTAAAGAACCAGAGCATCTCAAACTTTAATGAATCTTCTGTTAGGGACCATGTTAAAAATACACATTCTGACTAAACAGGTCTAGGTTTCTACATTCCTAATACATTCTAAGTTGATTCCACTGTACCTGGTCCTCAGGCCACATTCTGGTTAGCAGGATATAGACTTCCCTTTAGGGAAATCTGGATGAAGAACCATTGAGTAATAGTTAAAGACAACAAAATCAAGGAAAGCATAAATTTTGCTTTTATTTTTTAGCACATTCCTTGACAAAGGACAAAAAAGATGCACTAGAAATTATAATTTTAAGATACTGTTCATAAATAGAAAAAAAATAGTGGGAATAATCTATGAAAAGAATATAAAATGGGAAGAATCAAGATCACATATCTAGAGGTTACTTTTAAAAAGCAGAAAAGTAGGGGGAATTAGGAAGAAAAGACATTAACTGGGTAATTTTGGAGAAAACCCAATAATGTTCTTCAGTATATTTGCATTCAGACCAAATATTAAATTATTGCTGCTGTGGAGATTATTGGAAGCAGGGGTAAGTGTCAGAATTGGTTTAACTGCAGCTACTCATTTCTCCTGTCCACAATAATTAAGCTTCAGTGATGTATGCTATACTGATGTTAATTATTCATATGAGATATATTTTATTATAGAAGTATTGACTGTTGAAAAATAACTACCCACCCCTTTTGGTGGTGGTGGTGCTGAGGATTGAACCCCATGGCCTTGGGCATGCTTTGAAATGTACTCTATCATTGAGCTACATCTTCTGCTCTAGATAGCTATCTTTTTTTGACAAGATAATTTTTTCATGAAAATCCTTTAGAGACTAATAAGGTACCAAATCAGATTAATTTTGGGAACAAAACACATTATGGAGCTTATTCCTTGAACACCAACTGGTTATTTTTAGCATCTATTAAGCTGATTTTTAAATATAAAGGATCATTTATATCTAATAATTTTATGACATCTCCATTTGCTTTTTCCTTTTTGGTTACCAAATGTTTTGTGCATTCCACTAGGCTGTTATCACAATTTTGTATTTATTAATTTGAAGGATAATTTGAGGAGCAGGAAATTGTTGTACAAATGATTATGATGTGTTACATTAAAGATATGTGTTGTTACATTATACCATTAGTTTTGACATTTATCCTCTTAAGTCATGATTTGCTCCTCTGATTAGAGATTACTTTTTTCTCCATCAATCAGCATGATTACATCTGTATATGCACACTTTCCTGTATTATTTATGGTATTGGAAACATAATCTTACTTTTGGAATGTTAACTATGTTTTATTAAACTCATTCTCCAGTTTTTCTTCATTTTATGTTGCTGTACTTAAAAAAAAGAAGGACAAAGCTAAGTAATCATTATCCAAGCCAAACATGAAAATGTAGCTAGCGCCATACTAACTCTATATGAATGTATGGTTGTTTTTGTCATGGTGACATATAATTGATTATATGTCCCTTTTGTTTTTCAGTATCTATGAGAAATAGCCTCATTTGAAATTAAAAACATTTATATTTTTATCTTATTAACTACATATTGTATAACATATATACTATTTATTTAATATCTTGTTCCAAATCCATTCAGTAGAAAGGAAATGAAACAGTAGGCATGACAAATGTAAGAACAATGAAATAAAACATTAAAATATTTGAAATGCAAGTAGTCTTCCCAGGTCTAATTTTGTTTCTATTTATAAATTTGATGGATTTGACATAAATAAGGCAAATGTCAATGTTAGTATCTACTTTTGGAAAGAGAGTATTTATAAGCATAAGAAGATTTTTTTTTAAAGGTAACCTGTATCTCAGATATTTGTATTTTTAAAATTCTCTTGTCAGAATCCCTATACATGTTAGGCATTCACAGAAGTGGATTGTGAGACTCTTAGGATTTTTCTAATTCTAAAAATGCTTATTGGAGAGCTGAGAAGTGGTGCACATCTGTAGTCTCAGTGTCTTAGGAGATTGAGGAAAAAGTTATACCTGAGTCCCAGGTATTGAAGGCCAGTCTAGGAAACAGAACCTATCTCCTTTAAAAAATCAATTTAAATTCTATGACAATCATTCTGTGTGTCTAATTGCATCAAATGTGTGTTCTGCAGTACATACCAGTTAATTTAGTGCCCTTAAATCACTCCTGTGATTGGATTTGTAGTTGTAAGATAATATTGTTTAGTTTTTCTTTTACCTATAGATTTAATATTGTTTTATAGAAGAAAATATTTTTTCTTAGTGTAGTGACTAAGAACTGTAAATCTAAAGTTATTTACCTCTACCATTGAATTGTTTGCACTTCTTTTTTTTTTTTTTTTTCCTTTTTCTCTTTGATGGAGGGGTGCTGAAACCAGGACCTTTTGCTTACTAAGCAGATGCTCTACCTCTAATGGTTTCAATATATGACTTCTGCCTCACTCACTCTCCTTAGCCTTCTTCTCTGTCTGCCCTTTCTTCTGGTATTAGCGTGACCAAACTTTTGGGTTCCAGCGAGGGGAATTAGAAAATAAAGACTCAAAAACACAAATTTTGAGCTGCTCTCTGATGGAGATGCAGATCTAAAGAGGTATACCAGCAATCTTTATTTATATATGTCTCATTATCAGGTTAAATACTATGCAAGCATTATTCTTTGTATTGAGGAGAGTTACAGAAATTAGATCATATATATGTAACTTTTCCAGTTAGAATCCACAGTTGCAGAGTGCAATGTAAGGAGCTTTGTGTAGCTCTCAAGAAGGTCCATTGTTTAAAGTTACTGTTTAGTGGGCAGGCTCAAGAGTAGTGGAGCTGGTTGAAACATTGTGGTTGTCTAGCATAAGAATTCCTCTATTCCCAGGAGCTGTGTGCTTGAGATCAAGGTGAGAGCTGATAGGACTCTTGGACAGAGCCTCCTCATGCAACAGCTAAGCATCCTGTGCCCTTACACAGGAAGGCACCAGGCATGCCACAGCCATGAGGTCATCAGAGACCTCCAATCTCAGTCACTGCTTTTCCATCTTTTGTCACCACTCTCCACAAATGTCATTGAATCTGTATATTGCTTTTGGTAGTATAGCCATTTTATCTATTAATTCTCCTGAATTCATGAGCATGGGATGTCTTTACATTTTCTGAGGTCTTCATTTTTTCTTTCTTCAGTGTTCTATAGTTTCATTGTAGAGGTATTTCATCTCCTTGATTAGATTTATTCCTTAGTATTTTTTTGAGGCTGTTGTGAATGGAATCGTTTTCCTGTTTTTTTTTTTTTTTTTCTCAGCAGGTTCATTATTAGCATGTAGAAAAGCTTTTGATTTTGTATATTGATTTTGCAACCTACTACATTGCCAGATTCGTTTATTAGTTCTAGCATTCTTTTGGTGGAGTTTTTTGGATCTTCTGGGTGTAGGATCATATCATCTGCCAATAGTAATAATTTGACTTCTTCATTTCCTATTTTTATCCCCTTTATTTCCTTCTGTTGCCTAATTGCTGTGGCTAAAATTTCAGGCACTATATTAAGGAGAAATGTTGAGAGTGGACATCCTTGTCTTGTCCCAGATTTTAAAGGAAATGCTTTCAGTTTTTCCCCATTTACTGTGAGATTTGCTTTGGGTTTTTCATATATAGCCTTAATTATGTTGAGGTAGGTTTCTTTTACCCCTGGTTTCTTCAGTACTTTTTATGGGTGCTAAGAGAAAATTTTATAGCTATGAGTGCCTACATAAGAAAATCAGAAAGATTCCAAATAAACTATCTAATGATGTGTCTCAAGGCCCTTGAAAAAAAAAAGAATGAACCAATTCCAAAACAACTGCAGGGAAGGAAATAATTAAGATTGGAGCTGAAATCAATGAACTTGAGAATAAAAACAATACAAATGATCAATGAATCAAAACCTTGGTTCTTTGAAACATAAATGAGTGATAAACCCCTTAGTCAAACTCATCAAAAAAAAAATAAAAAATAAAAATTAGAGATAAAAGAGAAATCACCACAGACAGCATAGAAATCCAGCAGATTTCTATATTTTGAAAACTTATACTCCAATACATTGGAAAACCTAAAAGAAATACATTTCTAGACAAATACAATATTCCTAAGTGGAATCAAGAGGACATAGAAAGCCAAGACAGACCAATAACTTGTAATGAGATGAAAGCAGTAATAAAAAGGCTTTCCAACAAAGAAAAGTCAGGGACCAGATGAATTCTTAGCTGAATTCTACTAAACCTTTAAAGAAGAATTAATCCAGTACTCCTAAATTGTAACCAAAATAAAAAGGGACGGAATACTTCCTAATTCATTCTGTGAAACTAGTATCACACTTATACCAAAACCAGGTAAGAACACATCAAGGAAAGAAAATGACTAATGTCTCTGATGAACTTAGATGCAAAAATACTAAATAAAAGCAAATTGGTTTCAGCAACATATTAAGAAGACTGTACATCACAACCTAGTTGGTTTATTCCAGAGATGCAAGGATGGTTTAACATACACAAATCAATAAATGTAATTCATCACATAAATAGAATTAAGGACAGAAATCACTTAGTCAACTCAATTGATGTAGAGAAGGTCTTTGACAAAATTCAGTGCCCATAAAAACACATTTAAACGGTATCAAAGGAACTTTGATATTTTAAACAAGTAATTGACAAAACTTTTCTATAGAGTGCCAGATAAAAAATCTTAGACTTTATGGATCAGAAGTTTTCTGTGGGTGTAATCTGAAATCTGCTATAAATGGTAAGTGAAAGTGTGTGAATGTAATCCAACAAAACTTTATTTTCAGGGTATGGGGCATGGCATAGTTGTAGAACACTCACTACAACTACTGCAAAAGAACAAAACCAGGCATTTACAAAAACAGGCAATGGACTGGATTTGGTGCAGAGGCACTAATTTCCAGATCCCTGTGTTAAACCCAAGAGACTGCTAATGCAGTGAATCTTCCTTTCAGTGGTACTCTGCATGCACGTCATGTTCCTTTTAATACATGATGGTATGGCTGTGCAAACCATAAATAATTCACAAAAATTCAGTTTGTAAAATAAGATTACTTTCTGAATTTCTCTCTATTGGTTACTATTATTGAATTTAGTATCTTGGTATGATTGCTTACTTTGTATATTTGACTAGATTTAAATGTCCTAGAATTAAGAGTACTTTTATCATTAAAGAAATAGTGACCTCAAAATACTTTTTTTCTTTATGTGCTCTTTATTCACAAAAATGAGCAAACTTATAGATTTTATAAGAAATTGGTAAGAAACATTCAAGGGTTTTTTTAGGTTATAATTTTTATGAAATTATTACTTAAAACCTTAGTTTAGTACTTTTGGTACCACCTGTATGTAATTTTGAAAATCTTTGATGTGTTGTAAATATATTGCATGCTTATTATGAAATAATTGAAAGATACAGTTGAACAAGATAAGGTCACTTAAAATTATGCTACTTAGTTTGATGTCATTGAGAGGAGAGTCTGTACTCATTGACTTAATTGTCCTTTTAAGTACTTGGGTCAACTCTGGGGCATGCTCTACCATTGAGCCATATCTCAGGCTCTCCATTCACTCTTAAATTCTCTTTAGTGACTTTCTCTTCAAGTACTCCTCCAAAATTGTTTCCCTAAAGTTACCATTGATTTTCACTTTAGCAAATCTAGACATAACATCATGCACTGCATTTTACATTTATACATTGTATAATGAAATATATCCACATTTAATTCCAAGGATTTACAAATGACTTAAAAGGGTGTAGACTCCACGTAAATAAGCAGCTCTGCAAAATGACTTCTCTTTCACAACCACACCTGGAGGTATCCAAATAATGTTAGTACAACTAAGACAAAATCAGAACACAGTGCAAAAATAAGAATAGCCTTATCGAAAATGGGGAGGAACAGGTGTATCCAGAACAACCTGTCCCTAAGTGGACACAATATAATATGATCAGAAGAAAATAACAAATTCTCAGGTTTTACCATGGAGTCAGAAGAGGGGAACATAAGTCCAACATTCTGGCTTTCCAGGTTACTGCTTTCTGTCTCCTGTGACACAGAGAGCTGAAATAGGTGTCCCTGAGAACAAGAAAGTACTTGGCTGCTGGTTGAGCACCAGAGTATTGCAGACAGACACTAGGAGGAATAATAGGTTATGCATTTATGAAATATGGAAGGGTATAGCTCTCTGCTTTGAAGGCTCAGAGAATTCGAATTTTCAGAAAGGATGGAGAAGTTATGAAATATCTAGCTGAGAGTATTAGTGAAGGTCTTCCCTGGTATGAAGCCACTCATGAGAGGACATCCAAAAAGAAATTCTTAGTCACAGGTACACCAGTTAGCACTCCAAGACGAGTCAGAAGACAGAGCTGTTACTGTACAAAAACCTGAAGGACTTAAAATGAGACATCTTAATAAAGATGAGCAAGTGGATCCAAGGGAGTAGACTAAAGGGAGGCTGCATTTCTTATCACTTCATAATTACGGATTCAAGTAGAGAAATACTCTTTCTCTGCAAGGCAGTTGTTGCTGCCCACTAATCCCTTGCAGTTTACCCCCATTCATCCACCATAAACTCCTACCATCTGCCAGCATAAGGCCTGCCTTTTGACTGCAGATCACTCACTGAACACTGCTTATCATCTGCCATTTGCCTGTTTGCCTGCCTCTTCCCTGCCCACCGCCTGCCTTTCACCTACCCATCACCCACCACCCTACGTCCACCCACCAATCATCTACTGTTGCCAGCAGATTGCTGCCTGCTCTTGCTTGGAAGCCCATTGTCACAGTACCTGCAGGTTTGGTTACACGTGACTGCTGCCATCTTGGGACACCAGCCAGGGCCAGCAGGTTTGTTGCCACCACTACCACCACCATCTTGGGGCACAGCCACTCAGTCTGGGGATATAGGCTGGGGTCTGGCAATATATTGGGGTGCCTGCAGTTCTGGTTGCTCCTAAGGTCTTTCTGCTCAATATGGTAGTGGCTGCCATCTGGCCGACTCTTTGCAGTGTCGCTCCTTTGTGTGAGCACATACCTGGTGGTCTCTCTGCAAGTTGGAAGAGCATTGAGATCTTGGGACTGTAGCAAGATAGGGCCTGGGGAAGCTGAAACCCAGGTCCATCAGATTGCAGCTGGGTTTGGCAAGCCCATGGAATGCTGGAGATTAGGGGCAGTGCCCTGCAGGCGGCGGGGGGAGCACAGATTGAAGAAACTGGAGAAAACTGGGCTCTCTCCCACTCAGTGAGTCCTGAAGTGTGCAGGAATGAAAAAGGCCAGCTACAACAGGTAGGAAGACTGTAAGAGGGTGCGAGGACACCCATCCAACCTGTCCAGCACCCACTGGACTGGAGCTAACATCAAACTTCAGATAACCCTATCTATTGGCGGAGAAGGGAAGCTGAGAAAATTTTGAAAGCCAACAGAAGCAATCATTCAATTTTCCATTGAGACTTTTCTTCTTTTTTTCTTTATTCACCCTCTCTCTCATATCTCTACCTTCTTTGAATCCAAATATTTTTCATGCATCAATTTATTGAGGAATGGGATATCTGAATAGTATATTACAGTTTTTTGTGTATTATATTTTTTCTTTAAAAAATCTGTATATATTTTTTTTCTCTCACCTACCTGTCTCCCTGGATTCTCTCTCTCACTTCTCTCATAATAACAGGTGACTTCTATTAATTCCTCCTTTGCTCATACTATAAATTTTACCTCTATCTTCTATCCCTCTCCCTCATAAACATTACACTATTTCTGTTCCCTCATTGTCCATCATTTGAAATGGTAAAACATGTTTAGCAACTTACTGTTTAAATTGTAGACAATAATTGAACACTTCATTTCTGTTTATTGTTTCAAAACTGTAAATGCCTAAGAGGAGCTATTTCATTTAAGGTGGTACATTTTTTGCATTATGTGCTGTTACTATTGGTCTCCCCCTTAAAGGTGAGGTATTGGAAGCCTTCAGGAACACTATAAGACTACAGGGTTGTAGCTGGGTACTTTCCCAGCTCCCTACTGCTAGATGAGAAGACACACAACAAGCAAAAGCAAGGGAATAAAGCACCCCAAACAAACCAAGGTATTCCAACAATAGAATCCATAGACAACACAGTAGAAGAAATGTCAGAGAAGGAGTTTAGAAAATACATAGATTAATCTTCACAATAAAAGATGGTATCAGAGAGAAAACACGGGAAGTGAAAGATCACTTCAATAAAGAGGCAGAGATCATAAAAAAGGAATAAAGTAGAAATCCTTAAAATAAAGGAAACAAAAAAAAAAACAAATTAAAAATTCATTGGAAAGCATCACCAACAGAATAGATAACTTGGAAAACAGTACTGCAGACAATGAAGATAAAATATGTATTCTTGAAAATAAAGTTGACCACACAGAGAAAATGGTAAGAAATTATGAACAGAACTTCCAAGAAATATGGGATAACATGAAAAGACCAAATTTAAGATTTATCAGAATCGATGAAGGCATGGAGATATGAACCAAAGGAATGCACAATAACATAATATCAGAAAACTTCTCAAATCTAAAGAATGAAATGGAAAATCAACATAAGAGGTTTACAGGACCCCAAGTGTACAAAATTACAGCAAACCCACACCAAGGTACATTATAATGAGAATGACTAACATACAGAATAAAGATAGAATTTTAAAGACTGCTAGATTAAAAAATCAAATTAAATATAAGGGGAAACCAATTCAGATCTCAGCTGATTTTTCAACCCAGACTCTCCATCCCTGAAAATCTTGGAACATATATCAAACTCTGAAAGAAAATGGATGCCAAATGAGAATTTTATATCCAGCAAAATTAAGCCTCAGATTTGAAGATGAAATTAAAACCTTCCATGATAAACAAAAGTTTAAAGAATTCACAACTAGAAAGCCTGTACTACAGAGCATCCTCAGCAAAATATTTCCTGAGAAGGAAATGAAAAAAAAAAAAAACAGCAAAGGGAGGAACTACACTAAAGGAAAGGTCAATCAAAGGAGAAACTAAATCAAGTTAGAAACCAAAAATAAATCAAAATGACTGGGAATACAAATCATATCTCAACAATAACTATGAATGTAAATGGCCTAAACTCATCAATCAAAAGGCATAGACTGGCAGATATGATTAGTAAAAAAGACCCCAAAATATGCTTTCTTCAAAAGACTTGCCTCCTAGGTAAAGACATCCACAGACTGAAGGTGAAAGACTGGGAAAAACATTACTCACATGGACTGTCTAAACAAAAAGTCATTCATAAGGGATAATGAAGGACACTTCATACTGCTTAAGGGAATTATAACCAACAAGACATAACAATAATAAATATATCTGCCCCAAACAATGGAGCATCTATGTATATCAAACAAACCCTTCTCAATTTCAAGAATCAGATAAATCATAACACAATAATACTGGGCGACTTTAACACACCTCTTTCACCACTGAATAGATCTTCCAAACAAAAACTAAACAAAGAAACTGTAGAATTAAATAATAAAATCAATGATTTAGACTTAATGGACATATATAGAGTATTTCATCATCAAGTGAATACACTTTCTTCTCAGTAGCACATGGATCCTTCTCTAAAATAGACCATATATTATGCCACAAAGCTAATGTTAGCAAATAGAGATACTACCTTGCATGCTACCAGATCATAACAAAATGAAACTAGAAATCAATGATAAAATAAAAAATAAGCTACTCCAACATAAATAACATGCTATTGAATGATGGATGGATAAAAGAAGAAATAAAGGAGGAAATAAAAAAATACTTAGAAGTAAATTAGAACACCAATACAACATATCAAAATTTCTGGGACACTGTGAAGGCAGTGAAGTCAACAAATGACCTAACATTACATCTCTAGAAAAAGAAGAAAAGATCAACACCAAAAATAAGAGAAGATAGGAAATAATTAAAATCAGAGCTGAAGTCAATGAAATTGAAACAAAAGAAACAATTAAAAAAATTGACAAAACAAAAAGTTGGTTCTTTGAAATAATAAAATTGATAAACCCTTAGCCACACTAACAAAGAGGAGAGACAAAACTCAAATTACTAAAATTTGTGATGAAAAAGGAAACATCATGACAGACACTACTGAAATAAAGAAGATAATAAGAAACTTTTTTGAAAATTTATACTACAATAAAATAGAAAAACTAGATATCAACAAATTTCTGCAGACATACAATCTACCCAAACTGCTGCAGGAGGACATGCACAATTTAATCAGATAAATTTCACTCAGTGAAATGGAAGACACTATCAAAAGTCTACGAACCAAGAAAAGCCCAGTTCCAGACAGATTCTTAGCTAAGTACTACAAGACCTTCAAAGAATATTACCACCAACACTTCTCAAATTATTTCATGAAATAGAAAAGAAGGGAACCCTTCTAAACTCATTCTATGAGGCTAGTATCACTCTGATACCAAAACCAGACAAAGACACTTCAAGGAAAGAAAACTTCAGACTAATATCTCTGATGAACATAGATGCAAAAATTCTCAATAAAATTCTGGCAAATTGCATACAAAAACATATTTAAAAGATAGATAGTGCACCACAATCAAGTGGGGTTCATTCCAGGGATGCAAGTTTGGTTCAACATATGGAAATCAATAAATAAATTACATCACATCAATAGACTTACAGACAAGGATCATATGATCATTTCAATAGATGAGAAAAAGCATTTGATAAAGCACTGCTTCATGTTGAAAACACTAGAAAAACTAGGGATAGTAGGAACATACCTCAACATTATAAAGGCTATCTATGCTAAGCCCACGGCCAACATTATTCTTAATGGAGAAAAACTGAAAGCATTCCTTCTAAAAACTGGAACAAGACAGGGATGCCCTCTTTCATCACTTCTATTCAACATTGTCCTTGAAACTCTAGCCAGAGCAATTCGACAGATGAATTAAAGGGATACGAATAGGAAAAGAGGAGCTCATTTTGATATTTAGAAGATCCAAAAAATTTCACCAGAAAACTTCTAGAACTCAAATGAATTCAGCAAAGTAGCAGGATATAAAATCAATACCCATAAATCAAATGCCTTTCTATTCATAAGTGACGAATCCATTGCAAGAGAAATTAGGAAAACTACCCTATTCACGACAGCCTCAATAAAACAAAACAAAACAGAACTTGGGAATCAATCTAACAAAAGAGGTTAAGGATTTCTACAATGAAAACTAAACACTAAAGAAAGAAATTGAAGACGACCTTGGAAGATGGAAAGACCTCCCATGTTCTTAGATTAATTCTTGGCAGAATTAATATTGTCAAAATGGCCATACTACTAAAGTTTTATACAGATTCAGTGCAATTCCTATTAAAATCCCACTGTTATTCTTCATAGAACTAGAAAAAGCAATCGTGATATTCATTGGGAAAAATAAGAGACCCAGGATAGCCAAGGCAGTCCTTAGCAGGAAGAGTGAAGCAGGAGGCATCACACTACCAGATCTTAAATTATAACAGAGCAATAGTAACAAAATGGCATGGTATTAGCACCAAAATAGATGTGCAGATCAATGGTACAAAATAGAAGACACAGAGACAAACCCATATAAATATGGTTATCTCATGCTAGACAAAGGCACCAAAAATATACATTTGAGAAAAGATAGCCCATTCCACAAAAGGTGCTGGGAAAACTGAAAGTCCATATGTAATGAAATGAAATTAAACCTCTATCTCTTACCCTGTACAAAAATCAACTCATAGTAGATCAAAGATTTAGTTATTAGAACAGAGACCCTGTGACTACTAGAAGAAAAAGTAGGCTCAAATCTTCATCATGCCATCTTAGGACCTGACTTCCTTAACAGGACTCCTAATGTGTAAGAAGTAAAATTAGGAATCAATAAATGGAATGGATTCAAACTAAAAAACCTTCTTCTCAGCAAAGGGAAACAATAATGTGAAGAGAGAGCCTACAGAATAGGAAAAAATCTTTACCACATGCACCTCAGATAGAGCATTAATATCCAGAATATATAAAGAACTCAAAAAACTTAACACCAAAAATAATAATAATAAATGGGCACAGAAACTGAGCAGACATTTCACAGAAGAAATACAATTGACCAATAAACATATGAAAAAATGTTCATCATCTCTTGCAATTAGAGAAATGCAAATCAAAACTAAGATTTCATCTCACCCAATCAGAATGGCAATTATCAAGAATTCAAGTAGTAATAAGTGTTGGTGAGGAGGTGGGGAAAAAAAAGGTAAACTCATACATTGCTGGTGGGACTGCCTATTGGTGCAACCACTATGAAAAGCCTTATGAAGATTCCTCAAAAAACTTGGAATGAAACCACCATTTGACCCAACTATTCCACTCCTTGGTTTATACCCAGAGGACTTAAAATCAGGATACTATGGTGACACAGCCACATCAATGTTTATAGTAGCTCAATTCACAATAGTTAAACTATGGAACCAACCTAGATGCCCTTCAGCATATGAATGGATAAAGAAAATGTGATATATATACACAATGGAATATTAGCCCTAAAGAATAATGAAATTATGGCACTTGCAGGTAAATGGATGGAACTAGAGAATATCATGTGAAGTGAAATAAGCCATTCCCAAAAGAGCAAAGGTTGAATGTTTTCTCTTCTAAGCAGATGCTGATCCATAGTGGGGGGTGGGTAGGGAAGAATGAAGGAACTTTGGATTATGCAGACGGTTGGTGGGGATGGGAAGGAAAGTAGAATGAGACAGACATTATTACCCTATGTACATATATGAAAAAAATAGAAAATTAAACCTTAAGTTGCTTTTCAAAAAAAAAAATAGAGATAAGTGAGAGTGACAAAACACTCCCATCTTAAAAGAATAAAAAATACTACAATGAAAAAAATGAATGACTTTGGAAATTCATTATCTGGAATAAGTTGATGAAAAATTCAAGTAATTATTAAATTTATAGCTCTCAATCTTCTTTTTTCCCTCAGTAGTAATTATGGAACCCAATCCAGGTCACCCTCCCACTGAGAACATTCTCAACTATTATTTTTAGTTTTTTTGAGACAGGTTCTCAATAAGTTGCCTAGAATGCTTAAATTTTGGACTCCTTCTTCCTCAACCTGGGCAATGCCTAGGATTTCAGGAATGCACCACTGCACACAGCTTATCAATCTTAAGGGGAAAAAGAAAGCAGGTGAAACTACAATATTAGTAAGAAGAAAGAGAAATAACAAGGAGTCTGGAAGAGATTTCCAAATGTTTTTATTAATGCATTATACATGATATTGGAATTTTCATTTTACATAATTATACATATGTAGAATATAATTGCCTCCAGTTCAGTCCCCAGTACTTTTTCTTTCCCTCCTCTCCTTCCTTCCCTTTCTCCATACTTCTATTCTATTGGCCTTCCTTCAGTTTATTTAGTGTTTTAAAACTACCACTTTATAGATATACATAAAGGTGGCTTTGAATTCATAATCCTCCTGCCTCAGCTTCCTGAGCTGCTGGGATTACAAGTGTGTGCCACCACACCTGGCACATTGGTCAATTTAATTCCAGCAATTCTCCCATTTCCCATCCCTCTTTCCCTCAGCCCTTCTTGCTCTGCTTTGAGGCTTTCAACACAATGTAAGTCAATCAATAAAAATTTGTAGTCATATCTGGGTATACTGGCAGTTGAAAATTGATAGCTCCATGTAATTTTCCCCATATCTCTTATAGGAAAGGGAGGGAGAGGGGATCAACTGTCACTGATTCTAGAAATGTGTCCACTCAAACACAACACTGACTTCTTGGCCTTGCAGAAGTCTTGAAGCAAACCAAAGAGTATTCCTTCCACAGGGTACTAGTTGCGGTAAAGTTCACACCTTGAGCTCCCATTGCTCTCTGTAGTGAACTGAGGTATAGTGTAAGGAGAGGAGTAATGGGCTTTGGAGTCCCTGTCAGTTAGTTCATACCAATTTTGCATTTGTGTTAGCAAACTCTAGTGGTAATATTTATAGAATTTCAGGGTCCAAGCAAATGCCATGCAAAAGATTCTTATTTACATTTGGTATTACTATAGATAGATGATTTTATTTCCTGCCATTTTATTTCTAATGCTTAATTCAGACAATTCTCCTTTAGTTTACTGTTTTAGTGAGTTTAATCCCTAGGCTGGCTCTGATTCTTTTTTTTTTTTTTTTTTCTGCAGAAAATATTTCATTGAGTTTTGTAGTGCAGGCTTTCTGGTTATATGAATTCTTTTATATTTAGCATGGAAGATTTTTATTTCATTTTCAATTCTGAAGGACAGTTTTGCTGAATATGTTAACCTTGGTTGGTATGTAAGATTCCAAGCCTTTTCTGCTTTTAGGGTTTGGACTGTGAAATCATTTGAAATTCTAAATGGTTTACCTCAAAATGTGACTACCTTTTTTTTTTTTTAATCTTGAGGCTTTTAAAATTCTAACCTTAGTCTGTATATTAGGCATTTTAATTATAATGTGTCTTGGAGACTATCTATTGATCTTGCCTATTTGGGGTTCTAAGAGGCTTTTGTATTTGGATTTCCATCTCCTTCTTACCACGTTTTGAAAATATTCTGGTATTTATTGAGAAGTTTGTGCATTCCTTTACTTTTGTATTTTGGTGCCTTCATCTATGCCAATGATTCTTACCTTTGTTTTCTAAAATTTCTTGAATATTCTCAGCTTTACTATTGACTTTATTTTTAAGATTATATACTTTGTCTTCAAGGCTTGAGAATCTGTTTTCAAAATCTGTCTTATTGGTGATGTTTTCCACTGGAATTTTTAATTTATTGAGTTTTCCCAGGATTTGATTCTTTTTCAGAATCTCTTTTTTAAATACTTTAGTTGTAGATGGACACAATACCTTTATTTATTTATTTATTTTTATGGGGTATTGAGGGTCAAACTCAGTGCCTCACACATGCTAGGCAAGTGCGATACCATTGAGCTACAATCCCAGCCCTCTCTAACTTTTTTTTGGAAATCATTGTTTTAGTCAGCTTTTTTGCTGCTGTGACTAAAAGACTTGACCAGCACAATTGTAGAGGAGAAAAGTCCTATTCAGGGGCTTAAGGATTCAGAGGTCTTAGTTCATGGAAGGCTGACTCCATTCCTCAGGCAGAACATCATGGCAGAAGAGCGTGGCAGAGGGAAGCAGCTTGCATCATCAGGAAGCAGCGATAGATAGACTTCACTCTCCAGATACAAAATATATCCCCATAGCCACACCCCAATGAACCACTCCCTCCAGCCATACTCCACCTGCCTCCAGTTACCAGTTAATCTCTTCCAAAGTTAGGTTAGGACTCTCACAATCCAATCATTTCTTCTCTGAACCTTCTTGCATTGTCTCACGTGAGCTTTTGGGGGACACCTCTCATCCAAGCCATAACAATCACCTTTCACTTCCTGTATTTTCTAATTCCCTACATCTTCTTTTAACTCATTTTAACTAAGCTAAGAACTTTGTAAATTCTTTCTCTGACATATCCTTCACTATGGTGTCAATGGGATCAGTTTTTGAAGTATTGTGGGCTATTTGAGATAGTTTGTTCCCTTGCTTTTTCATACTATTTGTGAGTGTACCCATCTTTTGGGATGATTATTACTTCTATTTTGTTTGGGGGGTATCAAGGATTGAACCCAGGGGTGTTTAACAGTGAGCCTCATCCCCAGCTCATTTGTTTGTAATTTTGAGACAATCTCCCTAAGTTGCTTAGGCTGGGCTGGAACTTGTGATCCTCCGGCCAATTCTTCTGAGCCACTGGGATTACAGGCATGAGCCTCCACACCTATTTCTTCTACTTTTATACAAGGGACAATTTAATGAGCTTCTTTGTGTTAAGAGCCTTGAGCTTGGAAAATATCCAGGTATTGATACTCCCACTCAATGTGTATCATCTGCTGTTCCAAATTTCAGCATCACTGAGAGAAGATACTAAACCCTATTAACTATAATCATTTCAGAGCAAACTCATGTACTAATAATAATAAACCTTAAGGCAGGGGTACTTGATGAAAAAATTATCTACTGTTCCTATATTCTGGGTATATTTGTAGTAACATTCTGGAATAGGTTGGGTCATTAAGGATAGTAAAATTACTATTATGGAGGAGATGAAGAGTAGAGATACAATGGAAAGAAAAAAAGAAATGAATAATACAAACCAACTTAAAAGAAGAAAAAGATGGAAGGATTTGTGTTAGTAGCATGTAATATTAAGAGGGCAAAGAGGGACCAAAAGGAGCAAGTATAAATCTGACCTAGGAAAACAAAAATAGAATGGTTTCCAGTTACTGCTTTAAAACATTCCAAGAATACAGGCAAATGGGTTGAGGGTGTAGTATTGATAAAAGGTGAACATTTATTAATTCAAAATAAAAAGTATCATGTAAGATAAAAGTTGACATTAGAGCTATATATAATAACCCAGGCCAAAGTGGAGAAGTCTCTTATTGAGTCTTGCTTGTGTGGATTTCCTCAGGATTTGGGACCTTTAGAAAGACGCCCACCAACCTTCAGCTTCAAGTGTGTTTCTCTGGGTATGGCAATAGTGATCACACTAGCTCACCTCTAAAAAATTTCTAGAAGGTTCCCACCAATCTTTGGTATATCTAGGTACCTATTAACTTCCTGTTAGTTTGGAGGAGAGGGTGTTTAATTTTCTGTGATTAAGAAGCCTGGTTATTCAGTGTTGGGAGATGTAGTCTTCTGTGCCCTCCTGAAGAGAACTCCTCATGTATCCAGTGCTGTCAAATCCAGGGTGTGGTACCCAGTGGATATTTTGGAGAGTGTGAGGTGTGGCAGTGTAAGGTGGAGGTATTTTAATTTGTTTGATGTGATGCTGGGTGACCCATTGGGCAGGGTGTATATGGCTGCTGCCCTCTCTGGAGTGGACAGGTCACTGGTCAGTATACTTGAACCTGGGCACACTGGGAGGTGGATAGTGTTTGTGGGGTGCTCCTATGCAAGCCCATTGTGGGGCGTAGTGTCCAGTATGCATGACATTTTTGGCTGGATGCTTGTGCTTATCCTCAGAAATGACCTTTCCTGAGTTCACCTTGATGCTGCTGAATCTGGGTGGCACCTAGTATGGGCAATTTAGAGAAAGTGAAGCTCTTGGGGAAGGTGGTATGGATGATAGAGACAAGAAGAACAGGTAATGGGGTTGGGGGAAGGGGCCCTAGTGACATGGGGCTTACCCGGGAAGGTGAGGCCAATATGATAGGGGAAGGAGGGAAAGGCCAGCTCTCATTTCACCATGATGCTTGACTTCCCCGCCCTCACAGGGGCCTCAACACCTGGGATCTAGAGACCTTGGTGATGTCTGGCACCCAGGCAGTCTTATTGAGCAGCAAAACAAACTGTTAGTCTTCCTCCCGGTCACTTAAAATTCTCCTAGAGAGCACTTGATTGACTATTTAAAAGTGATTTAAATCACAAAATTATGTACACATAATTTTATGTACACAGCATTTTATTTTTAATGTAAACATTTTTTAAAAGCATGTTATGTACAGTGTAGAAAAGTACAGCAGGAGACAAAACATTTCCCATAATATAGCAACTTAAGGGCAAAAATAATTCTTTGAATACAATCCGCAGTCCATTCACATCAGTGTAAACCTATGGATATGTGTTCTCTACTGAGGCCCTTACCAGGACATTTTGAAATGGCAAGATGGCTCCTTGTTCTTTCTGGATTTTGTTTCCAATGTTATTTCACCCTAGCATATTTAGGGGTGCCAATTCCACTCCTCAATAGATTTTCCTTATTTCTTTATGCTTCACTTGAACTCATTCATCAACTTCTGAAGGGTTACTCAGTGTTGTCTTGAGCAACCAAACATCTTCATAACCAGATTTGTTGACAAGCCTGGATTTCCTGCAAGCCCTGCACTAATTACTGTTAGTTCCCCTGAGAGAGACTAGAATTCACTGGAAGTTTTCACACTTAATGAAGCAGCGAACACATTGAGATTTTTCAATGCAGTCATGGGTTTCTGTTGTGCAAAGGGCATGTGGCTGCCCTTTCCAAAGCCAGGCACTGAACCCTCTCCTGGAGCCTCCTCTCAGTGTCCTTTGACCTCAGGGAGGTCAGGACTACACCCTGGAGAGGAAACCCCTACCTGAGTGGGGCCCATTACTAGGGGGAAATGGATTACGGTGCTGACACAGCCTGTGTCCTGGACCTTGAGGCCAACGCAGGTGCAGAAATTGTATCCCTGGCATTCCACAGCTAGCTCCACCTGGATGGAGCATCCTTAACTGGGACTCTGGACTGCCTAGGATGCTAGAACCCAGGGACTCTGAACCTTAACCCAACCCAGTGGGACCATAAACCCCCGACTACTGCACTGTAAAAGACAGGCCCTGATGAAGGCCATCCATGATTGTGGGGTGCAGCAAGGCAGTCTTGTTGCTGCTGAATTTGGGAGGTACCCAGCACTGATCATCCACAACCTCAGGAATAACTTCTTGCACTTCACTGAGGAATTCTTGGATTGGCACCAGGAGACTTTTGGATTCATCCAGCTCTACCTGGGTGGTAGATGCAAGCACTGCTTGGCTTTGCGCAGCAAGGGGAACTCGCCTGCAAAGGAATGGTCTAATGGGCCTGCAATCTTTCACCTCCAATTCTACTTCCAGTACAACCTTACCTCCCAAACCTCTGCCTACTCCTGGGTGGAGGAGCCCAGTGCTGACTGGAATGCAGGTGGCAGGTCTTCCAGGAAATGTCGGCCATACTGGCTGCACCCATACTGGTCATTCTGCATAGCGGGTATGGGGGTTTCTTCATCATGCGCTGTACCATGCTGCTGGACTGGCAGCCTGGAAGATCACGCGTGGAGGAGAATCACTGAGGAGTTGTACAGGGACCTCTTTTAGGCTCAGTGTAAACCGTGAGTTTCTCTTGAAAAATAGTTGAACTTTTCAAGACCTCCCTGAATGTCACTGATTTCCAGTTGATCATGATGTGTTATATCTCAGAGATATTCATAGTATTTACAGGAGAAATCTCTCCTTTCCAGAGGGCTGGAGTCACTTTGAGAGCTAAGGTTGAGCACATACAGTGCCACTGTCCTCTGAGCTCTACAAACTCACTTGTGTTCAGCAGTATTATTTGTGAATGACCATTCTGCCCTTGAAAGATAGCAGACCTCAGAGCTGCCTTGCTGGGATGCTGTGGCAGACTAGGTTGGCTCACCTATTGGATTCTTTAGGTGGGGAAAAGTGCTCTCTGATGTCCTAATGAATTTTCTTACTTTCCTAGGACCCCACTCCATTATGCCAGTGCCTATGGACATTCAGAAGTGGTGGCCCTGTTAATAAAGAAGCAATGCAACATTGAAATTTCTGATAAGAACTATAAAACACCGCTGATTAAGGTACATACATTAGTAGCCTAGGGTTACTAGAGGTGGATTTTATTGAAATGCTTGAATAAAAAGTGTTTAATATAATTTAAATATAACTAATTTGTGAAACTTGTGAAACGTTTGGCTTGCATATCTTGAATTTATGGTACATTTCTTGTTGTAATACCAACAGGCAGTAGAACACCAACATGATGAATGTGTAGAAATTCTTCTAAATAATGGCACCAATCCAAATGTTCAGGACATTGATGGACACTCTCCTCTCCACTGTGCCGTCTTTTGTCAGACCACAGCAATGGCAGAAAACCTGCTTTCACACAACGCCGATATAGAATTACAAAATAGGGCACACATCTCCTGATTTTATTTCTAGATCGTTTGAAATACATTTGTTTTAATAGTGAGATATGTAGTGTCCATTTCCATACTTAGAAACTTAAGCACTCACTGCAGGAAAATGTGTTGAAAACTATGAGCTGTGGAAGACTTCCCTTTAAGTACGATACTATAAGAGAAGTATTAGAAGGCACAGCTTTCTTGTATGCACCAATTGCAAATATTTGTGAAAACACTGAATTTTTAAAGGTAAAACATTTCCTATTTCCAGATTATGTTTTGCACCCAAGCTTTTTTCTAAGTAGTGTAAAACAAAACAGGGAAGCAAATTTTGCCCTGGAAATAGGCTTTGTCTTAAAACTCAAACAAAACAAAAGGATTTTACAATAAGTGGTGATCTTACTGCTGTAGGAAAAGGTAAATAAGAGTTAATTATCCCTCTGTGTAAGGCTTGAGCAGGAGCAATGGAAAAGTGGAAAATGTAAGCCATATTCAGGCCAATGTGGAAATTAGATAATTAAGGAAAAATAGTAGGACGATTTTATGTTTTGTAAATCTTTTCCCAGTTTCTGTATATAGATGAGGTGCTAGTCAATTTGGGGAATAACAATACTTAATTTAGGAAAGGAAGATGCAGAGTTAAAAAAATGTTTAAAGAGTAGTTTTAGGAGGGTTACATATGAAACCAAGCTGCATTTTGAATTTACTGGTCCATATTCTCTCACTGCCTAGGAAACTTACATAGGATCTTTGGTAAATGGCTGTCTCTTGTTTTTATTTTTGTTGTATGGCAACTGCCTAAATTATTAAAGGAATCATCCCTGTAAATGAGAGATGAGATGAAGAGATGATTGTCTGCTCCTCTTGTTCTCTACTAGAATAGTATCTCAAAGTGACCTGGGGAAGATTTTAACAATTTAGAAACCTACACTCTTCTTTGGAGGTTTATATTCAGTAAATCCAGTAGGGCTTGGATGTGGATATTTACAAATATATCCTGAGATTCCTACCCAACTCCTAGAGACTAATCACTAAATTGAGAAATGTAATATAGAAATTTCCAGATCTCCAAAACTGAAGAAATATTGGGAGAATTGGAGTTTGACTTTCTTCTGATCTCTTCTTTCTGACAATATTAGTTTAACTTACAGTTGTTTTTCTCTATTTCCACGACTGGGAAATTAAAAGAAGTAGGATTAGTGATAAATTTTTGGCTTACAGAATACAACTTTTTTTCCTTCCAACATTAACCATTCACTATCATTTAAAAGGTGTAGAGAAGTTTTTTTTTTTTTTATGGCTAGTCTTTCAGTAAGCAAAGACTGACCTTTTAAGAGTTTTATGTTTCTGTTACCATTTAGGTTTTTGGGTCAACAAATGCTGACTTTAAGAATGGTTTTCTTGGTTAGAATAATAGCAAGTATTGAAATTTTTTATCAGAGGCTGGATGCTAGACTGTCTCAGTAGATCTGTTGTGTTTCTGGGGCTCCAACTTCATCAGCTTAGCAGTTTTAAAAACAAAACCATGTAGAAAACATCGAGGGGGATCCTCTTAATAACTTAGTGTCAGCATTCCTATGCAACTAAATCTTATTAAAATAATAGTCTGGGAAAACAGTAAATAAATGGAGTATTAGGTCATAGATGGTGTTGGAAAAATTTTAAAATGAAGATATTACGATTTTTTTGTATTACATTTTAAGACCTCATTTTTGGGGTGAAAAAATAATATTAAAGAAAGGAAAGATTTTGCATACAAATACTTGCATTGTACATGACAATTTGGAAATATCCACAGCAATGATAAAATCAAGGGCTTCAGATTAAATGTAACCCATGGATATATTTAATTTGCCTTCATTCTTTGAGTCAACATTTAAAACTCAGGTGAGTTAGGTTTTTCATGATGGTACAATCAATCCATGTAGATCAATATAACTTTTTGTAGATTCATTAATTTTTTGAAATAATAACTTTAAATTGCAATTAAAATGGAACCAGAGTAAAATAGAATCTAAAACATACATGTGCACTATGATAGTGAAAATAATGATAAACTAGGGTTATCATTATAAGTGAGAATATATTTTGTGTTGAACTTTCTAACAGGTAATAAAAACAGCTTTCATTTTATAATGGAAGCAAATGCAGGGACCAATTAGAAATGAAACCAAGGTTATTTGAAGCCTCTTTAAATTCAAAACCCATTTCCTTAGTAACTCATTTGGAGCAAGAGTGCCTGACATTGGTATCTGAGATTCTGATACCATAAATAGAATCAAGTAGGTTAGTACTACGTGGAGGAAGCTTTCTCCTTATTGGAAAGTTTTAGAGCTGTCTCCCTGCAACTCTTATTTCCTCCAGTGTGACTGTTTGAGACACAAAAATTGGTCAAATTGGTATTAATAATGACAAAGGACTTTGTTAATACTGGATATATAATGAACACTTTTATAATATTTCTCTAAGAATGGATCAAGGAATCTTTATGATGAGGTTTGGTATTTCTTGAAAAGTACACATTCTTTGAAAAACAGATGGATAATCTGCACTCTAGAAAAGAATATTTAGCTCATTAATTCCAACAGTACTTAAATCCTTTCCCTTTTATGTTTTGGTGTTTGGGGCTATGGAGATAAAAGACCTAGTTCCCGTCCTCAAGAAGTTATTGGTTTGGATGGAAGTTGCAAACATACAACTTTAAAATACCATGATACTATGACAGAGTCCAAGCTTTCTGGAACCCAGTAGATCTTTATAAGGTTTCTGCGTCAGTTGAGAAATTTTGTGAATAATTTGTTTGTTGTTTTCTAGGATGGGCACACACCACTTTTACTTGAAGCACAATAAACAACGTGTGGCAGCACTTTGAGAATAAAGCAAACATACATTTAATTGACAATGAGAAAAGGTATAATAGTGATATTTTTTGAAGTTTAATGGAATGATAATTTATGTAAAGAATAATAAATTAATGGGAAGAAGAATATTAACTTACAATTATTGGGATAAAGTGAAACATGAACACAAATCACCTTTTAGAAAAGCAATTATTCAGACTAGGAAATACAAATAACATTTTATAGTATGATTCAAATTTTATTATAATATTGGTTGATGTTTGTCATTTGTAATCTGAGTTTATTGGTCGTAGCATCAACCCCTTAACCAAAGGAGTTTCATATTAGTTTCATCAGTTTTATAAAGTATGGGCTTCTTGTTTACTTTTCATTCAATACTGAAATTCTTAACCTTTTATCATATTTAATCTTCTGATTCTTTGAATTTTTTCTGTAACAGTGCTCTATTGAACATAAGTAGGCATTGAAAATCATTTACTTTTGAATGACCCTTAGCTTTAAACTGCTTTCTTTGAAGAACATGGATTTTTTGTTATCTCTAAGTGAGTATTAATTACTATCGCTAGATTGCGTTCAGTTCTCCATTTTCATTTCTAACATATTTTGATGGATGTATTTTTTAATTGACCTGAGCTAAGAAAAATAAAGTAGCTTTAGTGGGATAAATATTTGCTAATAAGCATAAGTCATAAGTGGGTGAGAAAGAGACAAGTGATAGGTTTAGATCC
The DNA here is from genome assembly GCF_902686445.1 of Sciurus carolinensis. Classification (NCBI taxonomy): domain Eukaryota; kingdom Metazoa; phylum Chordata; class Mammalia; order Rodentia; family Sciuridae; genus Sciurus; species Sciurus carolinensis. Next base: position 102,676,745 of record NC_062217.1, read on the forward strand.
AAACATGACTGGTTTGAATTCCTACCTTTGCTAATTGCCATGTGTGTCACCTTAGAATCATTACTCATCACTAAATATGTTCCTTGACATGAAAATGTGGATAATATATGCTTGAAGGATGGTTGGAAGGTTATGTAGATTGTAAAGATTTCAGTGCCTCACAAATGCTTATGATCATTATTCTCTGAAACTGTGATGACTATTATTATCACGCTTTCTTTCTTTCTTTTCTTTCTTTCCTTTCTTTCCTTGTGCTAGGGGTTGAACCCAGGGTGTCAGGCATGAGAGGCAAGCATTCTAGCACTAAGCTAGAGTCACCAGTCCCTGTCTCAGGACTTTTAAAATTTTTATCCTTAGGAATCCCAGCAATATCCATTACATTCCAAGTATAACCCCTGCATGTGGGGCACAAATAGCATCATATCTTTGATTTTTTAGGGGGCTATTTTGGTCTTGCAATGTCAGGTTAACAGAAAAGGAGTTTATGTCTAAGGAGGAAAATTTTCTTTCACCAGAGGGTGGAAAAACAAGAAATTTCCAACCATTCTTTTGTTTCTGTCCATTCTGTTGCTACAGTGTTGCAGTTAGAATTAGTCCTGTAGTCTGGTAATGATTAACTTTACTACTACTTTGTCCTGACTGATCCAGATCCCTGAGTCTTCCTGGTAATACCCACATACACTTAAAAGTTAACATTTTTTCTTTTCACATATACATATGCTGATATGCTCAGCCATTGTTTCTCAATGGGCACTCTGCTTTGGTTCAGGATTCCTAGCTTTTTTTTTTTTTTTTTTTTTTTTTTTTTTTTTATTTTAAACAAATGGGATACATGTTGTTTCTCTATTGTACATGGCTAAAAGGCATACCATTTGTGTAATGCATAAATTTACATAGGGTAATGTTGTTGATTCATTCTGCCATTTTTTCCTTCCCCCCTCCCCTCCCACCCTTCCCTCCATCTATACAGTCCTTCCTTCCTCCATTCCTGCCCCCCTCCCTAAACCCAACTCAAACCCCAACACTAACCCTTCCCACCCCCCATTATGTGTCATCATCCACTTATTAGCGATATCATTCTTCCTTTGGTTTTTTGAGATTGGCTTATCTCACTTAGCATGATATTCTCCAGTTTCATCCATTTGCCTGCAAATGCCATAATTTTATCATTCTTTATGGCTGAGTATATTCCATTGTATATATATACCACATTTTCTTTATCCATTCATCAATTGAAGGACATCTAGGTTGGTTCCACAATCTGGCTATTGTGAACTGAGCAGCTATGAACATTGATGTGGCTGTATCTCTGTAGTATGCTGATTTTAAGTCCTTTGGGTATAGGCCAAGGAAGTGGGATAGATGGGTCAAATGGTGGTTCCATTCCAAGTTTTCTAAGGAGTCTCCACACTGCTTTCCAGAGTGGCTGCACTAATTGCAGCCCCACCAGCAATGTAAGAGTGTACCTTTCTCCCCACATCCTCGCCAACACCTGTTGTTGTTGTATTCTTTGATAATTGCCATTCTAATTGGGGTGAGATGGAATCTTAGGGTGGTTTTGATTTGCATTTCTCTTATTACTAGAGATGTTGAACATTTTTCCATATGTTTGTTGATTGCTTGTACATCTTCTTCTGTGAAGTGTCTATTCATTTCCTTAGCCCATTTGTCGAATTGGATTATTTACATTCTTGGTGTAGAGGTTTTTGAGTTCTTTATAGATTCTGGAGATTAGCGCTCTATCTGAAGTATGATTGGCCAAGATTTTCTCCCACTCTGTAGGCTCTTTCTTTGCATTGCTGATAGTTTCCTTTGCTGAGAGAAAGCTTTTTAGTTTGAATCTATCCCAGTTATTAATTCTTGCTTTATTTCTTGTGCTATGGAGTCCTGTTGAGGAAGTCTGGTCCTAAGCCGACATGTTGAAGCTCTGGACCTACTGTTTCTTCTATAAGATGCAAGGTCTCTTGGTCTGATTCGAGATCCTTAATCCATTTTGAGTTTAGTTTTCGTGCATGGTGAGAGATATGGGTTTAGTTTCATTCTGTTGCATATGGATTTCCAATTCTCCCAGCAACCATTTGTTGAAGAGGCTATCTTTTCTCCATTGCATATTTTGGCCCCTTTGTCTAGTATGAGAAAAATTGTATTTATTTGGTTTGTGTCCGTGTCACTCTATTCTGTACCATTGATCCACCTTTCTATTTTGGTACCAATACCATGCCGTTTTTGTTACTATTGCTTTGTAGTAGAGTTGAAGATCTGGTATTGTGATACCCCCTGCTTCAATCTTTCTGTCAAGGATTGCTTTAGCTATTCTGGTTTTTTATTCTTCCAGATAAACTTCATAATTGCTTGCTCTAATTCTGTAAAGTACATCATTGGGATTTTAATTGGAATTGCATTGAATCTGTATAGCACTTTTGGTAGTATGGCCATTTTGACTATATTAATTCTTCCTATCCAAGAACATGGAGATCTTTCCATCTTCTAAGGTTTTCTTGAATTTCTTCTTTAGTGTTCTGTAGTTCTCATTGTAGAGGTCTTTCACCTCTTTTGTGAGATTGATTCCCAAATACTTTATTTTTTTTCGAAGCTATTAGTGAATGGGGTAGTTTTCCTAATTTCTCTTTCTGAAGATTCATCGCTTATATATAAAAATGCCTTCGATTTATGTGCATTGATCTTATATCCCGCTACTTTACTGAATTCACTTATGAGATCTAAAAGTTTTCTGGTGGAATTTCCTGGTTCCTCTAAGTATACAATCATATCATCAGCAAATAGGGATAGTTTGAGTTCTTCTTTTCCTATTCGTATCCCTTTAATTTCTTTGGTCTGTCTAATTGCTCTGGCTAGAGTTTCAAGGACGATATTGAATAGAAGTGGTGAAAGAGGGCATCCCTGCCTGTTTCCAGTTTTTAGAGGGAATGCTTTCAGTTTTTCACCATTAGAATGATATTAGCATGGGTTTAGCATAGATGGCCTTTACAATGTTAAGGAATGTTCCCACTATCCCTATTTTTTCTAGTGTTTTGAGCATGAAGGGGTGCTGTATTTTATCAAATGCTTTTTTCTGCATCTATCGAAATAATCATGTGATTCTTGACTTTAAGTCTATTGATATGGTGAAGACATTTATTGATTTTCTGATGTTGAACCAACCTTGCATCCCTGGATGAAACCCACTTGATCATGGTGCACTATCTTTTTAATATGTTTTGTATGCGATTTGCTAAAATTTTGTTTAGAATTTTTGCGTCGATGTTCATTAGGGATATTGGTCTGAAATTTTCTTTCCTCGATGTGTCTCTGTCTGGTTTAGGAATCAGGGTAATATTGGCTTCATAGAATGATTTGGGAGAGTTCCCTCCTCTTCTATTTTCTGGAATACTTTGAGAAGTATTGGAATGAGTTCTTCTTTTAAAAGTTTTGTAGAACTCGGCTGAGAACCCATCGGTCCTGGACTTTCTTTGTTGGTAGGCTTTTGATGACTTCTTCTATTTCATTACTTGAAATTGGTCTATTTAAATTGTGTATGTCCTCCTCGTTCAGTTTAGGCAATTCATATGTCTCTAGAAACCTGTTGATGTCTTCGAAATTTTCTATTTTGTTGGAGTATAGATTTTCAAAATAGCTTCTAATTATGTTTTGTATTTCGGTCGTGTCTGTTGTGATATTTCCTGTCATTCCGAATTTTAGTGATTTGGGTTTTCTCTCGTCTTCTCTTGTTAGTGTGGCTAAAGGTTTATCAATTTTGTTTATTTTTTCGAAAGAACCAACTATTTATTTTGTCAATTTTTTGTATTGTTTCTTTCGTTTCAATTTTGTTGATTTCAGCTCTCAGTTTAACTATTTCCTGTCTCTACTACGTTTGGTGTTGGTCTGTTCTTCTTTTTCTAGGGCTTTGAGCTGTAGTGTTAGGTCATTTATTTTTTGAGTTTTACTTCTTTTATTAAATGCGCTCCATGAAATAAATCTTCCTCTAAGTACCCGCTTTCATAGTGTCCCAGAGATTTTGATATGTTGTTTCTTTGTTCTCGTTTACCTCTAAGAATTTTTAATTTCCTTCCTAATATCTTCTGTTATCCATTCATCATATAGTAGCATATTGTTTAATCTCCAGGTGTTGGAGTAGTTTCTGTTTTTTACTCTTTCATTAATTTGTAACTTCAATCCATTATGATCTGATAGAATACAAGGTAGTGTCTCTATCTCTTGTATTTGCTGACATTAGCTTTGTGGCATAATATATGGTCTATTTTAGAGAAGGATCCATGTGCTGCTGAGAAGAAAGTGTATTCGCTCTTGGTTGGATGGTATATTCTATAAATGTCTGTTAAGTCTAAATTATTGATTGTGTTATTGAGATCTATGGTTTCTTTGTTCAATTTTTGTTGGAAGATCTGTCCAGTGGTGAAGAGGCGTGTTAAAATCACCTAGTATTATTGTGTTATGGTCTATTTGGTTTCTAAAATTGAGAAGGATTTGTTTAACATATATGGATGAGCCACTGTTTGGGGCATAGATGTTTATGATTGTTATATCTTGCTGATTTATGCTTCCCTTAAGCAGTATGAAATGTCCTTCTTTATCCCTTCTAACTAACATTGGCGTGAAGTCCACTTATCTGAAATGAGGATGGATACTCCAGCTTTTTTGCTGAGCCCATGTGCATGTATGTTTTTCCCCATCTTTCACCTTTAGTCTATGGGTATCTCTTTCTATGAGGTGAGTCTCTTGCAGGCAACATATTGTTGGATCTTTCTTTTTAATCCAATCTGCCAGTCTATGTCTTTTGATTGATGAATTCAGGCCATTAACATTCAGGGTTATTATTGAGATATGATTTGTATTCCCAGTCATTTGGTTCATATTTAAAATTTTTGACACATCTTGGTTCCTCCTTTATTGACAGTTCCTTTAGGATAATTCCTCCCTTTGCTGATTTGCTTCTTTGTTTTTATCTCTTCCTCATGGAATATTTTGCTGAGAATGTTCTGTAATGCTGGCTTTCTTTTTGTAAATTCTTTTAGCTTTTGTTTATCATGGAATGATCTTATTTCATCGTCAAATTTGAAGGTAAGTTTTGCTGGGTATAAGATTCTTGGTTGGCATCCATTTTCTTTCAGAGCTTGAAAAATGTTGTTCCAGGCCCTTCTAGCTTTAGGGTCTGGATTGAAAAATCTGCTGATATCCGTATTGGCTTCCCCCTGAATGTAATTTGGTTCTTTTCTCTCACAGCCTTTAAAATTCTGTCTTTATTTTGTATGTTAGGTATTTCATTATAATGTGCCTTGGTGTGGGTCTGTTGTAATTTTGTGTATTTGGAGTCCTATAAGCCTCTTGGACTTGATTTTCCATTTCATTCTTCAGATTTGGGAAATTTTCTGATATTATTTCTTCAATAGATTGTTCATTCCTTTGGTTTGTTTCTCTAAGCCTTCCTCAATCCCAATAATTCTCAAATTTGGCCTTTCATGATATCCCATAGTTCTTGGAGATTCTGTTCATGATTTCTCACCATCTTCTCTGTTTGTTCAACTTGTTTTCGAGGTTAAATATTTTGTCTTCAATATCTGAAGTTCTGTCTTCCAGCTGTTCTATCCTATTGGTTGTGCTTTCTATGGAGTTCTTAATTTGGTTTATTGTTTCCTTCATTTCAAGGATTTCTGTTTGGTTTTTTTCAATATCTCTAACTCTTTATGAAATGATCTTTTGCTTCCTGATTTGCTCTGTTAACTGTCGATTGGTGCGATCGTTCAATGCCTGCATTTGCTCTTTCATCTCACGTTGCTTCCCTAATCATTTTAATTATGTACATTCTGAACTCCCTTTCTGTCATTTCTTCTGCCATGCTGTCGTTGGATTTTATTGATGTAACATCTAGATTTGTTTGGGGCATTTTCTTCCCTTGTTTTCTCATATTGTTCAGGGATCAGTGGGTCATTAAGATATTGCAGATTTCCTCTATCAACTTATAATGTCCCTGAAGATTGTTAGTATATCCCCTCTTATCCTTCAGTAGCCTGAAGTCTTGGAGGAGGTTGATAATGCAGAGCTCCACGAAGAAGCTGCCTCTCTAGGGGTGGTACCCTCAGGTGGAGTATATTCCCTGCTAGTGGGCAGAGGTGCCTCCACTTGTTGACCAAGTGGTCATCCAACGGGGAAGTAGGCTGCGGGCTGAGGCAAGGCCTGTTTGTGCCTATGTCTCTGACTTTACCGTCCCTGTGGGAAAACTCCCCGGCCGGGAAGAGTCACTCGGTGGGGACGTCTCGCTAGTCAGTTGCCCTCCTAGAGGTTCCCCTCAATCTACAACTACCCCCTGGGCTGGGCTGTCTTCTTCTGCAACGCTCCCAGGGGCCCGGACCTACGTCCTGGCCTGGGAGCCTCACCCTTCGCAGGCGAGTCTCCTTAGGCTGCCTCTCCCAGAGAATCTGCCCGCCGCCCTGGAAACTTCGCTCCGCCCCTAGGCGTGTCTCTGTGGCGGCTCTTCCAGCAAGAAGCCACCTAGCTCCTGGGACCCTGGTCTGCACCAATCGCCTGGCTATGCAGCCCCTCCCCTGAGCCACCACCTGGAGCCCCGTACAATAGCTCCGAGACACAGAGACCCGCCACACACCTCCTCCTCCGGACAGCCGCCCGGTTTCCGACGCAGTCACTAGGAATCCAAACAACTCACTTTGGGTCTCCTCCTCCCACCAACCACCCGTAGCCCTAGGCAGTCACTCCAAGTCCAAGTGACCCGCCCTGTTTCTCCTCCTCCTCCTTGGGGTAGCCGCCCGGGTGTTCAGGAGCGGTGGCTCCGAGACCAGGTGACTCACCACGCTCCTCTCCAGGCAGGCCACCGGTGTTCCGGAGCGGTTGCTTTTAGGTCCAATTCAACTCACCACTCGCCTCCTCCTCTGGCAACCGCCTGTGGTTCTGATGCAGTCACTCACAGAACTAAGCGTCCCACCGCTCTCCTCCTCCAGGCAGGCCACCAGTGTTCTGGAGCAGCTGCTCCGAGTTCAAACAGCTCGTCACGCAGCTCCTCCTTCGGCAACCGCCCGCAGCTCTGATGCAGTCACTCCCAGGTCAAACAACAAGCCACGCTCCTCCTCCTCCTCCGGGCAATCTCCCGGCACTCAGGAGCGCTAGCTCTGAGTTCAAACAGTTCACCACACAACTCCTCCTCTGGCAACCGCCTGTGGCTCTGATGCAGTCACTCCTAGGTCAAGCAACCCACCACGCTCCTCCTCTTCCTCTGGGCAGTCCCCCGGTGTTCAGGAGCGCCCACTCTGAGTTCAAACAGCTCACCACGCAGCTCCTCCTCTGGCAACCGCCCGTGGCTCTGATGCAGTCACTCCTAGACCCAAGCGACCCGCTGGGCCTCTCCTCCTCCTCCGGGCAACCCCCCGGTGTTCGGAAGCAGTCACTCTGGGTCCAAACAGCTCACCACGCAGCTCCTCCCCAGGCAGCCGCCCGGAGCCCCAGCGGCTGCTCGAGTCCAAGCGCTATGCTGAGCCGCCTCCTCTACGATGATCCCAGTTGTCCGTGTTTACGGCTCCAGTGGGGGGAGGGGCGTCTCGCCGAGCAACTCCACTTCACAAATTCCCTGCGTTCCGGGGCTACCGCCCCATCCGGGACGCCTCCCCAACAGGAGAGACTCACCCGGCTAGCTTTGAGTTGGTCCCAAGTCTCTCACTATCTCCTCTTTGAATCTTGCGTCCTGGAGCAGTGTGAAATGCAGCCGCCCTCTAGTCCGCCATCTTGGCCCCGTTCCAGGATTCCTAGCTTTATTCACCCCACGGTGAGCACACTGATCCTGCCCTTCAACTTACAACCTTATGTGGAGCTCACATTGCTAGCCTAGATCTTCATGATGAGTGGTCCTTTGAGGCATTTGTTTATCATTTGGCCAGCACATATCATTTGGCATCATTCATAACTATGGGATAGACTCAAAAATTTTACAGGAAGAGTTGAGAATTCCCTTTTATCTTTTCTAACAGATCTGTACCACAAAGCCTCATTATAGATTTTGGAACAAATTTTCTTTGGTTGTGGGAGGCCCCAGGTTAGTTTCCCAGTGAGGGTGCCAACTTTTATTGGTACCTTACATGATTTGTTTTCCCTGAGAATAAAAATTTACTTGGCTACTTGGATCTGTGCCTCATTTTTCAGAATATTAAAATTCTTCCTCAAAAAAAAAAAAAAAAAAAAAAAAAAAAGACTTTAAACAGAATTCTCAGAAACTGAAGTAGATTCATTGCATCTAAAAGAGCTAAGCCTCATCATGACACATCAGTATCCATGTATAAAAGAGGGTTGTTTCTTTCAAGGTAGCTAGAGATCAACATGGAAATTAAGCCTCACTCTGAACAAAGATCTGCTGTAAGAGTAATAGTCCAAGCCCAGTGATTGATTAGTTTCATTATAGAGGATATTTATGTCATTCAATTATATTTAAAAATAAATCAAGTTATAAATTATTAAATAGGTGATTTGTCCTAAACAAGAAAGCACAGAGAATATCACAGCCTGTGGCTCAAATTAAGACTCATTAGTATTTGTTAATAATTGTAATATTTGATCATTAGAACCTATGAAAAATTGGATTTTACTCAGGTTTCAAACAGAGTTCAGCATTAATGTATAAATTATTCCATTACTTTACTATTTCTCTCAGCATGGTTTATATTCTCTCATTATATCTTCAGAACAACCTGGTCAACCAAAGAAGTACAATCCTTATTTTTTAGAAGGAGAATTTGAACCTAAGAGAAAAATGATTTGTGGAAGAACAAAGAGCTATTGGTTGTAGAGAGAGAACATCTTCTCAGTTCAGGATACTTTCCTTTATATCAGGCTCATCTAGTTAATGTCTTGAGTCTTGAGCAGGTGAAATTCACTTCACCTTACTTCTTCTTTGATTACAACTTATGGGTGCTTCAACCCCAGCTACTTGGGATGCTGAGGCAGTTCGATCACATGAGCCCAGGATTTCAAGATTAGCCTGGGCAATGTGGTGAAACCTTATCCCCAAACAAAACAAACACCCCCTCTCCGAACAACATAAAAATAACTGTGCGGTTAATAACCTCTAGAGAGAACTTGCACATTTGAAATATATGGAGTCAAGTACTGATATTAACTTTGATTCTATCTAAAACACTTTTCACAATTTATATTTGGTTAGTATTTCTCGTATCAGCATTGATAACTAATTTCATTACTTTTTCATATATCATAATAGGAAAATAATTTTGGAACATACTAGTGCAGAATATGAACATACACAACCAGGAAAGCAGGTAAGTCTTTTTTTTTTTAATTTATTTTTTTAATTGTATACAAATTGGATACATGTTGTTTCTCTATTTGTACATAGAGTCAAGGCATACCATTTGTGTAATCATACGTTTACATAGGGCAATGATGTTTATTTTTTTCCCTTCCCCCCCACCCCTCCCACCCCTCTTTTCCCTCTATACAGTCCTTCTTTCCTTCATTCTTACCGCTCTCCTTATCCCTAACCCTAAACCTAACCCTAAACCTAATGCTAACCCCTCCCACCCCCCATTATATGTCCTCATCCGCTTATCAGCGAGATCATTCGTCCTTTAGTTTTTTGAGATTGGCTTATCTCACTTAGCATGATATTCTCCAGTTTCATCCATTTGCCTGCAAATGCCATAATTTTATCATTCTTTATTGCGGAGTAATATTCCATTGTATATATATGCCACAGTTTCTTTATCCATTCATCAACTGAAGGGCATCTAGGTTGGTTCCACAATCTGGCTATGGTGAATTGAGCAGCAATGAACATTGATGTGGCTGTATCTCTGTAGTATGCTGATTTTAAGTCCTTTGGGTATAGGCCAAGGAGTGGGATAGCTGGGTCAAATGGTGGTTCCATTCCAAGCTTTCTGAGGAATCTCCACACTGCTTTCCAGAGTGGCTGCACTAATTTGCAACCCCACCAGCAATGTATGAGTGTACCTTTTTCACCACATCCTCGCCAACACCTAATGTTGCTTGTGTTCTTGATAATCGCCATTCTAATTGGGGTGAGATGAAATCTTAGGGTAGTTTTGATTTGCATTTCCCTTATTACTAGGGATGTTGAACATTTTTTCATATATCTGTTGATTGCTTGTACATCTTCTTCTGTGAAGTGTCTGTTCATTTCCTTAGCCCATTTGTTGATTGGATTATTTGTATTCTTCGTGTAGAGTTTTTTGAGTTCTTTATAGATTCTGGAAATTAGCGCTCTATCTGAGGTATGGTTGGCAAAGATATTCTCCCACTCTGTAGGCTCTCTCTTCACATTTCTGATAGTTTCCTTTGCTGAGAGAAAGCTTTTAAGTTTGAATCTATCCCAGTTGTTGATTCTTGCTTTTATTTCTTGTGCTATGGGAGTCCTGTTAAGGAAGTCTGATCCTAAGCCAACAAGTTGAAGATTTGGACCTACTTTTTCTTCTATAAAATGCAGGGTCTCTGGTCTGATTCCGAGGTCCTTGATCCATTTTGAGTTGAGTTTTGTGTAGGGTGAGAGATAGGGGTTTAATTTCATTCTATTGCATATGGTTTTCCAGTTTTCCCAGCACCATTTGTTCAAGAGGCTATCTTTTCTCCATTGCATATTGTTGGAACCTTTGTCTAGTATGAGAAAATTGTATTTATTTGGGTTTGTGTCCATGTCCTCTATTCTGTACCATTGATCTACCTGTCTATTTTGGTACCAATACCATGCCGTTTTTGTTACTATTGCTTTGTAGTAGAGTTGAAGCTCTGGTATTGCAATACCCCCTGCTTCGCTCTTGCTACTGAGGATTGCTTTAGCTATTCTAGGTTTTTATTCTTCCAGATGAATTTCATAATTGCTTGCTCTATTTCTGCAAGGTACATCATTGGGATTTTAATTGGAATTGCATTGAATCTGTATAGCACTTTAGGTAGTATAGCCATTTTGACAATATTAATTCTGCCTATCCAGGAACATGGGAGATCTTTCCATTTTCTAAGGTTTTCTTGAATTTCTTTCTTTAGTGTTTTGTAGTTCTTATTGTAGAGGTCTTTCACCTCTTTTGTGAGATTGGTTCCCAAGTATTTTATTTTTTTTTGAGGCTATTGTGAATGGGGTAGTTTTCCTAATTTCTCTTTCTGAAGATTCATCATTTATGTATAAAAATGCATTGGATTTATGAGCATTGATCTTGTAACCTGCTACTTTACTGAATTCACTTATGAGTTCTAAAAGTTTTCTGGTGGAATTTCCAGGTTCCTCTAAATATATAATCATGTCATCAGCGAACAGGGATAGTTTGAGTTCTTCTTTTCCTATTCGTATCCCTTTAATTTCTTTGGTTTGTCTGATTGCTCTGGCTAGAGTCTCAAGGACAATGTTGAATAGAAGCGGTGAAAGAGGGCATCCCTGCCTTGTTCCAGTTTTTAGGGGGAACGCTTTCAGTTTTTCACCATTTAGAATGATATTAGCCATGGGCTTAGCGTAGATTGCCTTTATAATGTTAAGGAATGTTCCCACTACCCCAAATTTTTCTAGTGTTTTGAGCATGAAGGGATGCTGTATTTTATCGAATGCTTTTTCTGCATCTATTGAAATAATCATGTGATTCTTAACTTTAAGTCTGTTGATATGGTGAATGACATTTATTGATTTCCGAATGTTGAACCAACTTTGCATCCCTGGGATAAAACCCACTTGATCGTGGTGCACTATCTTTTTAATATATATTTGTATGCGATTTGCTAAAATTTTGTTGAGAATTTTTGCGTCGATGTTCATTAAGGATATTGGTCTGAAATTTTCTTTTCTCGATGTGTCTCTGTCTGGTTTAGGTATCAGGGTGATATTGGCTTCATAGAATGAGTTTGGGAGGGTTCCCTCCTCTTCTATTTCATGGAATAGTTTGAGGAGTATTGGAATGAGCTCTTCTTTAAAGGTTTTGTAGAACTCGGTTGAGAACCCATCTGGTCCTGGACTTTTCTTTGTTGGTAGGCTTTTGATGACCTCTTCTATTTCATTGCTTGAAATTGGTTTATTTAAGTTGTGTATGTCCTCCTCGTTCAGTTTAGGTAATTCATATGTCTCTAGAAATTTGTTGATGTCTTCGAGGTTTTCTTTTTTGTTGGAGTATAGATTTTCAAAAGAGCTTCTAATTATGTTTTGTATTTCACTCGTGTCTGTTGTGATGTTTCCTTGTTCATTCCAAATTTTAGTAATTTGAGTTTTCTCCCTCTTTCTTTTCGTTAGTGTGGCTAAGGGTTTATCAATTTTATTTATTTTTTCAAAGAACCAACTATTTATTTTGTTAATTTTTCCAATTGTTTCTTTTGTTTCAATTTCGTTGATTTCGGCTCTGATTTTAACTATTTCCTGTCTTCTACTACTTTTGGTATTGGTCTGCTCTTCTTTTTCTAGTGCTTTGAGCTGTAGTGTTAAGTCGTTTATTTGTTGATTTCTACTTCTTTTTTTGAATGCACCCCATGAAATAAATCTTCCTCTAAGTACTGCTTTCATAGTGTCCCAGAGATTTTGATATGATGTGTCTTTGTTCTTGTTTACTTCTAAGAATTTTTTATTTCCCTCCTGATGTCTTCTGTTATCCATTCATCATATAATAGTGTATTATTTAATCTCCAGGTATTGGAGAAGTTTCTGTTTTTTATTCTGTCATTTATTTCTAATTTCAATCCATTATGATCTGATAGAGTACAAGGTAGTATCTCTATCTTCTTGTATTTGCTAACAGTAGCTTTGTGGCATAAAATATGGTCTATTTTAGAGAAGGATCCATGTGCTGCTGAGAAGAAAGTGTATTCGTTCTTTGTTGGATGGTATATTCTATATATGTCCGTTAAGTCTAAATTGTTGATTGTGTTATTGAGATCTATGGTTTCTTTATTCAATTTTTGTTTGGACGATCTATCCAGTGTGAGAGAGGTGTGTTAAAATCACCTAGTATTATTGTGTTGTGGTCTATTTGATTTCTGGAATTGAGAAGGATTTGTTTGACGTACGTGGATGAGCCAATGTTTGGGGCATAGATATTTATGATGTTAAGTCTTGCTGATTTATGCTTCCCTTAAGCAGCATGTAATGTCCTTCTTTATCCCTTCTGACTAGTTTTGGTTTGAAGTCCACATTATCTGAAATGAGGATGGATACTCCAGCTTTTTTGCTGTGTCCGTGTGCATGGTATGTTTTTCCCCATCCTTTCACCTTTAGTCTATGGGTGTCTCTTTCTATGAGATGAGTCTCTTGTAGGCAGCATATTGTTGGATTTTTCTTTTTAATCCAATCTGCCAGTCTGTGTCTTTTGATTGATGAATTCAGGCCATTGACATTCAGGGTTATTATTGTGATATGATTTGTATTCCTGTCGGGGTTTCCGGGACCCCCAGCCTTGGGCACGGTCAAGATGGCGCCTGGCGCAGAGCCAAAAGCGGCCAGCTATACAGTAAACAACCAGCAAATTCCAATGATTGGCTAGTTAACGATGTGATTAGAGCATGCCCCCCTCGTGTACCTATTCTATGCCTGCAGCTGTCCGCGTGTTTACCTCGTGTGCTCTTCCCTGATTGGTTGAAGTGTATATAAGCTTGGTGGGTGGGGGAGTAAGGAAGAAGCTGAGAGAAGCTGAAGCTGAGAGTAGGAGAAGCTGGGAGTAGGAGTAGAAGCGAGGAAGAAGAGTGCGAGCGAGGGCGAGAGCCGAGTGGGAGAAGCGGAGCGGCCGAAGTAGGCATGAGCCGAGCGGGAGAAGCGGAGCGGCCGAAGCAGGCGTGAGCCAAGCGGGAGAAGCGGAGCGACCGGAGCAGGCGAGAGTTAAGCAGAGGGAAAGAGAGCGAGAGAAAGAAAAGAGAGAAAGGGATAGAAAAGAGGGAAAGAAAGGAAGACTGTGCACAATAAACTTCCAAAGCTTCAGACGTTTGTCGTGTCTCTCTCTGCGGGCAGAGGGAATGCGATATATTCCCAGTCAATTGACTCATATTTGTTTTTGACATGATTTGGGTTTCGTCCTTTATTTGGCTATTCCTTTAGCTAGCGCCTCTGTTGCTGATTTGCATCGTTGGTTTTTCATCTCTTCCTCATGGAATATTTTGCTGAGAATGTTCTGTAATGCTGGCTTTCTTTTTGTAAATTCCTTTAGCTTTTTTTATCATGGGAAGGATCTTATTTCATCGTCAATTTGAAGGTAAGTTTTGCCTGAGTATAAGATTCTTGGTTGGCATCCGTTTCTTTCAGGGCTTGGTATATGTTGTTCCAGGCCCTTCTAGCTTTAGGGTCTGTATTGAAAAATCGGCTGATATTCTTATTGGTTTCCCTCTGAATGTAATTGATTCTTTTCTCTCGCGGCCTTTAAAATTCTGTCTTTATTTTGTATGTTAGGTATTTCATAATAATGTGCCTTGGTGTGGGTCTGTTGTAAATTTTGCATGTTGGAGTTCTATAAGCCTCTTGTACTTGGTTTCCATTTCATTCTTCAGATTTGGGGAATTTTCTGATTATTATTTCATTGAATAGATTGTTTCATTCCTTTGGTTTGTTTCTCTAAGCCTTCCTCAATCCCAATAATTCTTAAATTTGGCCTTTTCATGATATCCCATAATTCTTGTAGATTCTGTTCATGATTTCTTACCATCTTTCTGTTTGGCCAACTTTGCTTTCAAGATTAAATAATTTGTCTTCAATGTCTGAGGTTCTGTCTTCCAGGTGTTCTATCCTATTGGTTATGTTTCTATGGAGTTTTTAACTTGGTTTATTGTTTCCTTCATTTCAAGGATTTCAGTTTGGTTTTTTTCAGTATCTCTAACTCTTTATTGAAATGATCTCTTGCTTCCCGTATTTGGTCTTTTAACTGTTGATTGGTGCGATCATTTAATGCCTGCATTTGCTCTTTCATCTCCTCCTTCAATGCCTGCATTTGCTCTTTCATCTCCTCATTAGCTTCCCTGATCGTTTTAATTACATACATTCTGAACTCCCCTTTCTGACATTTCTTCTGCTGTGCGTCATTGGGTTTTATTGATGTAGTATCTAGGTTTGTTTGGGACATTTTCTTCCCTTGTTTTCTCATATTGTCAGCTGTCAGTGGGACCCTGAGATATTGCAGTTTTCCCGCTGTTGGCTTATAGTGTCCAGGTAGATTTCCAGTGTATCACCTCCCAGCCTTCAGTAGCCTGATGTCTTGGAGGAATCTGATAAAGCAGCTCATCCGAAAGAAAATGCCCCTAGCCCCCTACTGGTTCCACGGTTTGGAACTGGTTCTGTGCGGAAATGCTCTCACTGTGGGCCTGCACCGTGCAGCTGGCCGTGTGGGAGGAGCCCACTGCCACTGCCGGAGTGTGGAAGGCTACCTTGGGAAGACTCTAGCTGCCCTACCTGGCTCCGATAAGCCACCTCTATCTGGGCCTGCCACCCGGGCCGAGCTTTGCCCAGTGGGCAGACTCACCTGTGGCTCTATTTCAGTCCGAGTCTCTCAATGCCTCCCCTTCTTAACTCCTGGGTTCTGGAGCGACTGGGGGTGCAGTCACCCTCTAGGCCGCCATCTTGGATCGCCCTGTGAAGAGAGCCTGCGACCGTAGTGGCAGAGCTGCCTGAAGAGTTCTCTGGCTGCCCTGCCCTGATCCCAGAGGCTGCTTGCGGATCGAAGCTCTCTGTTGGTTCGGGGACTTGTGGCTGGTTCTATGTAGAAAACCTCTCACTGGGCGGTCTGGTCTGAGAAGCCAGCCTTGAAAGGCACCTCCCACCGCAGGGGTCCAGGCTACTTGGGGAGGTCTCTGGCTGCCCTATCCTGGTCCCTGAAGCTGCTTGTGTGCCGGAGTACATTGCGCTGCACTGGCTCCGGGACTTGGAGCTTGTTCTGGTCAGAATGGCTCTCACTAGCGGGCCAGTTCCGTTCCGAGAACCTGGAGAAGCTGGCTGTGTGGGCGGGGCCCACCGCCAGAGTGCGCAGGGCTGCTGTGGATGACTCTAGCTGCCCTGCCTGGCTCCGATAAGCCACCTCTATCTGGGCCTGCCACCCGGGCCGAGCTTTACCCAGTGGGCAGACTCACCTGTGGCTCTATTTCAGTCCGAGTCTCTCAATGCCTCCCCTTCTTAACTCCTGGGTTCTGGAGCGACTGGGGGTGCAGTCTCCCTCTAGGCCGCATCTTGGATCGCCCTGTGAAGAGAGCCTGCAGCCGGAGTGGGCAGAGCCGCCTGAAGAGGTCTCTGGCTGCCCTGCCCTGATCCCAGAGGCTGCTTGTGGATCGAAGCTCTCCGTTGGTTCGGGACTTGTGGCTGGTTCTATGTAGAAAAACCTCTCACTGGGCGGTCTGGTCTGAGAAGCTAGACTTGAAAGGCACCTCCCACTGCAGGGGTCCAGGCTACTTGGGGAGGTCTCTGGCTGCCCTATCCTGGTCCCTGAAGCTGCTTGTGTGCCGGAGTACGTTGCGCTGCACTGGCTCCGGGACTTGGAGCTGTTCTGGTCAGAAAGGCTCTCACTAGCCAGGTAAGTCTTTTTAAAAAAGTATTTTTTACTTGTAGATGGACACAATATTTTTATTTTTTTATTTGGTGCTGAGTGTGGAACTTAGTGCCTTTTGATAGTGAATTACCCTTTGTGTTCCTACCCTACATAAGAAAGTTTGATCCCAAAGAGTGGCAACAAATCAATGTGTATATGGCATTCATATTTTTTCTTAATTTCCTTCTTAATATCCTGTAATTTAGAATTATTTCATTGTAGAAAATTTATAATCTGAAATTTATAATCTGAAATTTAATCTGTTTTCTGAAAAAATATTTCATTAATTAAAATTTAGCCTCAGAAATCTTACCTTTGTTTAAATAATATTTTTTAAATTAGTATGTTGCTTCGATAGTGACATTATAGTAAATTGTTCTTGCTATAAAAATGGACACTTTTTATTGTAAATACTGACTCCTACTTTTGCAGAAATGACTGCATTCCACTCTAACAGTTTCATGCAGGGATATCCTATTTCTTTCTCTCCCTTCTCTCTCCTCCCCGAGTCTTCTTCCTCTTCCTAGTCATCACTTCTCTTTAGAACATCCTTTTATTTATTTATTTTCCAGATTGCACATGTAAGGGAAAACACATGATACTTGACTTTCTGGTTTATTCTGCATAATATGATAAATACCATTTCTTTTTTCCACTTTTTTTCCCCCTCTTAGGCTTGAAATACATCATTGTGTACTGATTTTTTTTTTTAAATTTCAGTTTAAAAATCTGTGTTCTTATAGATTTGCCTGTATAAGTGGTTTGATCATTCTCTCTTGTAGCTTTCAATATTCTTTCTGGTTTTATATTTTTTACAATTGTATATAGTAATATGATGTGGAGTGTTTCTTTTGTGGTCAAGTTCATTTGGGGTTCTAAATGCTTTCTGTACCTGGATGTCAATATCTTTCTGAGGACATGGTACATTTTCTGGTATTATTTTACAGAAAAAGTTTGCTATGCCTATAGTCTATCATGTGCTCCTTTGCATATACTCTTGATTCATATTGCATTAATTGCCTATCTGTAATATAATTGATATCCTGTGTAGGATAATCTTCAGGACTGGTCCAAAGGATTGTTTTTAAAAAATAATTAGTCATTATTTCTACTATTTTATATTTTTCTATTGTTGATAACATTTATTTCATCCTTTCTTTTATAGAGAGTGACGACTCTTTAATCAGGTATGATTTTTACAATTAAAAAAGAAGTCTAAATGAAACTAATAAAGCTAATGAGGAATGCAGACAAAAGGAAATGAAATTTGTGGATGATCTAGTCCTAGCCACCACCATAATATGTGCTTAAATTCTATAGTCATCATAGCACCATTGAAAGAAGCTGTGCTCTTACACCTATTAATCAGTGATTAAGCAACTGTCATTCAAAAAAGGTCACTAATGGGCCTATGATCTTGCAATTTACAAGTAGCTGGCCTATGATTTGGTCATGAGCATGACTAATAAATTCATGCTCTTGCCCTTTTCCATAGAGGTAGGGACCTGTGTGGCACAAAAGATCAAGATGCAGGAACATACCAGATGAATTTATGTTAGTTAGCTCTTAACTTTTAAATTAGACATTTCCTGAAAAGTGTGTTTATAATTGAAGAATTTGTGATAATATTTTTGAAACTTGCAACAGCACACCGTACATTTTTTAACTTAAAAATGGTCAGGGCAAATCTCATATAGCTGAGGTCAGAAGAGCAAGGGTTTTATATAAGCAAAGTCAGGCAATTATTGCGAAGAATTATTTTTGTGAATGTGAAGAATACCTATGACGACTGTGATATATATGAATACATAGTACTAATTGCATTAATCTTCTTAAAGATTAATTTAGAGAATAGTTTAATTGATTTTTCTAGTGTTTGATTTCCCAGTTTGATTTTCCCATCAGGTTAGAATCCCTGTCTAGTTACATAAACATTTTTCTTTTTTTATCATTTTTGCTTTTTCTGTGACTATGATCTTTTCTTGAATTTTTTAAAACTTTCTGTTCTGCTTTTCTTGGTGTTTCTTTTGGACTTTTCAAATGTTACCATTAGCTCTGTACCTCTTTTTTTCTATAGATACAATCAAAATCACAGAGAATAACAGAATTTTAAAGGATCTTAATAATTAGTCAAAGAAGTCTCTTACTTCAAAATATTTTAAGCATTCTGCCCAATTGGTTTGTTTTGATGGATAACCTGAAACTTAAATATATTAAAGGATATTATCTGGTTGTAGAAAGTAACAGCAATGAGATTTGAACTCATGTTCCTTAATGGTAGGCCAAAACTCTCCTATATTGTCTTAGATCATGTGAGAGTTTCAACAATAAAATAGGAGAGTGAGTCTAGTGAACCCAAATATAGATGATCAGAAGAGAATTATTAAGTGAACCTGGAGGTAGAGAATCACAATAGAACTAACAGAGGGAGAGCATGTTGAAGAGGAAAAACACTGAATTGGGTAGGAATCATTGTTTTTCCAAAAGAGATCACATTTTGAGGTTTTTACCTTTGATGAAGACAAACAGGAATTTGGGACATGGATATTGGGAACTATGTAGAAAATCATCTTAAAAGGGAGTTTGAAGGAGGCCAAAACATGTTGTTGCTTTCATGTTTGTAGGAATGACAGACTTCAGGGTTTCTGTTGAAAGGTGTTAAAAACTTTTAAGCTACTGGGAAGAATTTGTAGAGTACATAGGAATGTGAGGGTGGTTTACAGAACTTCAAGCACCAAGGCCTAGAAGTCGCTGAACCACATGATCTATGGCCAGAGCAGGCATATGCTCACTTCTACCACTTTTGCCAAGTCTCTCATGTCCTTCCTATGTACAGGTAGGGTAGGACAGGGTTCAATTTGACAGAGCTATCGTGGAGCGTCAGTTGGATGGTTGGTAACGTGCTTATACTGAGACCAGTGACTGGGACTCCATTTAGCTTGTTTTCTTGGAGTAGGGAAAGAGCCACACCCCTCATGGTCCTTGAAGCCAACCTTGTCTCAGGAAACTGCGTCTTCATAGGATGAAGATTTAGAGGTCCTGGCCGAAGGTGGGCCATAGGAGTGCAAACCCACAGGAAGGAAGATATTTAGATAGTACTTGGGGAAACAGAAGTCCAAGTAGCATTCCTCTACTTCACAGGCAATCATTTCCATTGAGTGAGTGTCCGTGAGTGTTTTAAGGTGCTTGATATTTTTTGTGACCCTGAATAAGGCAGGAACTGTACTGGGAAATTAATTGAATTTTAAAATTTGTAATGTTTCAATCTCTTTAAGAAAGAAATTCCCAGTAACAACATATACTTTTGTTCTTTTTTTCTTTTGATCTTCATCTTTCAAACCATTAAAATGTTGCAGGGAAACCCATGTGCTCTTTTTGTGTAAAGGGAATCAAGAGGGACATTTTAGCAGGAGGTTTCCAGGCTAAAGCACCAAGGCTGACATTTTCAAATTAGCCTCCTTAGTTTTTGATCCAGGGAGAGACAATGGAGAAGAAACAGTATATCTTTCTACCTCATGTTATTATTAGGTTTGTTTCAGTTCAGGCCACAAAGTTTATGTTGGCCCCTTATTTGACTTTTCAGTTCACCCTTCAGGACAGTTTTTGAAGACAAATTATTCTCAGACTCCGCCAATATATTGGCCATCGCTCTTTGAAATGGAACCAAGTGTGACTTCACTGAAAGATTTATAGAATGGGAAAAGCAGAGGCAGAAAGTGGTAAACAAAAGTTTTTTTTAAAAAATTGAGGTCATATTTTAATCCTATCAGTTCAAACCCTCATTTAATATAGTGATATCCAAATATTCACCAGATTTTACTACTTTGAAAACTGGACTGGACTCACCCATTTTTGGTATACATTTTTGCTCAGAAGTTCTGCAAAGAGACCTGGTCCTGGTGATATCAGGCCTACATCAGAAAAGGGCAACAATAAATCTGATACCAAGGTAAATGCCCTCTTGTCAAATTAATTTTCTTGCTCTGAATTTTGTTTGTGAAGTGCTTAGTCTTATATAGTTTAACAATGTTTTCCTTGTTATCTTATTCGGAAATTTTCTCAGGAGAAATTATTTTGCACAGTTGTGTTGAATTTTTATTTTTACCTTTGTAAATATCAGTGTTCCATCTAATATTTTAGGAAAGTAGGGGCTTTTGAAAATCCATAACAGTAGAAAAATTATATTAGGAGAAGCATTATTTTTAAAAAAACTATTTTTAGATTTAGATGAACACAATACATTTATTTTATCTTATGTCATCTGCGGAGGGAACCCAGTGCCTTAAAGGTAGGCAAGTGCTCCACCACTGAGTCACAACCACAGCCCAGGAGAAGCATTCTAATAGCATAGGAAATATGAGATTTTTGTCAAAAATTATTTGGGTAAGTTTATTGTGACTTTTAAATAAGCTTACATAATTTATTATACTTGGGACTAAATAAATCTCTAATGGTTTGGATAAGTATTTATGAGTCATGTAATTTTCCTGATGCCTTAGTTTGCATATTATAAAGAAGATTGCATATGTTTTATTTTTATCTTAGATGCTTTATGTTTTAGTTCATAAACTTTTTAGGAGAACTTTTCTCTATTTCTATCCTGGTTTCCATATTTACATTTAAACTGTGAGAAATTGTTAAGAAGGAAAAATTTAAAACCTGTTTTTCAACATTTCTATTGTAAGGTATTGTACTTCCTTTTTGGAAACTTCCTATTAAAAGTGTATATAAATCTCTTTATTTAAATGGAGACTAGATTTTTTAAAATTTATTTTTATTGTAAACAAATGGGATACTTCTGGTTTCTCTGTTTGTACATGAAATAGAGGCATACCAATGTGTAATCATACATTTACCTAGGGTAATAGCTTTTGATTCATTCTGTTATTTCCCCCCCCACCCCTCCCACCCCTCTTTTCCCTCTATACAGTCCCTCCTTCCTCCATTCTTGCCCACCTATCACCCCCCCATTATGTGACATCATCCGCTTATCAGCGAGATCATTTTTCCTATGGCTTTTTGAGATTGGCTTATCTCACTTAGATGATATTCTCCAGTTTCATTCATTCGACTACAAATGCCATAATTTTATTCTTTATGGCTGAGTAATATTCCGTTGTATAAATATACCACAGTTTCTGTATCCATTCATCAATTGAAGGACATCCAGGTTGGTTCCACAATCTGGCTATTGTGAATTGAGCATCTGTGAACATTGATGTGGCTGTATCTCTGTAGTATGCTGATTTTAAGTCCTTTGAGTAGAGGCCGAGGAGTGGCATAGCTGGGTCAAATGGTGGTTCCATTCCACGGTTTTTGAGGAATCTCCATACTGCTTTCCAGAGTGGCTGCACTAATTTGCAACCCCACCATCAATGTATGAGTGTATCTTTTCTCCCACATCCTCGCCAACACCTAATGTTGCTTGTATTCTTGATAATCACCATTCTATTGGGGTGAGATGGAATCTTAAGGTAGTTTTGATTTGCATTTCTCTTATTACTAGAGAAGTTGAACATTTTTTCATATGTCTGTAATTGCTTGTAGATCTTCTTCTGTGAAGTGTCTGTTCATTTCCTTAGCCCATTTGTTGATTGGGTTATTTATACTCTTGGTGTAGAGTTTTTTGAGTTCTTTATAGATTCTGGAGATTAGTTCTGTATCTGAAGTATGAGTGGCAAAGATTTTCTCCCACTCTGTAGGTTCTCTCTTCATATTGTTGATGGTTTCCTTTGCTGAGAGAAAGCTTTTTATTTTGAATCTATCCCAGTTGTTGATTCTTGCTTTTATTTCTTGTGCTGTGGGAGTCATGTTAAGGAAGTCTGATCCTGGGCCGACATGTTGAAGATTTGGACCAGATCAGGGTCTCTGGTCTGATTCCAAGGTCCTTGATCCATTGTGAGTTGAGTTTTCTGCAGGGTGAGAGATAGGGGTTTAGTTTCATTCTGTTGCATATGGATTTCCAGTTTTCCCAGCACCATTTGTTGAAGAGGCTATCTTTTCTCCATTGCATATTTTTGGCCCCTTTGTCTAGTATGAGAAAATTGTATTTATTTGGGTTTGTATCCATGACCTCTATTCTGTACCATTGATCTACATGTCTATTTTGGTGCCAATACCATGCCGTTTTTGTTACTATTGCTTTGTAGTATAGTTGAAGTTCTGGTATTGTGATATCTCCTGCTTCACTGTTCCTGCTAAGGATTGCTTTAGCTATTCTGGGTTTCTTATTCTTCCAGATAAATTTCGTGATTGCATGCTCTATTTCTGTAAGGTACATCATTGGGATTTTAATTGGAATTGCATTGAATCTGTATAGCACTTTTGGTAGTATGGTCATTTTGACAATATTAATTCTGCCTATCCAAGAACATGGGAGATCTTTCTATCTTCTAAGGTTTTCTTTAATTTCTTTCTTTAGTGTTCTGTAGTTCTCATTGTAGAGGTCTTTCACCTCTTTTGTCAGATTGATTCCCAAGTTTTTTTTTTTTTCAGGCTATTGTGAATGGGGTAGTTTTCCTAATTTCTCTTTCTGAAGATTCTTCACTTATGAATAAAAATGCATTAGATTTATGAGCATTGATCCTATATCCTGCTACTTTACTGAATTCACTTATGAGTTCTAAAAGTTTTCTGGTGGAATTTCCAGGTTCCTCTAAATATATAATCATGTCATCAGCAAATAGGGATAGTTTGGGTTCTTCTTTTCCTACTTGTACCCCTTTAATTTCTTTGGTCTGTCTAAGTGCTCTGGCTAGAGTTTCAAGGACAATGTTGAACAGAAGTGGTAAAAGGGGGGATCCTTGCCTTTTTCTGTTTTTAGGGGGAATGCTTTCAGTTTTTCACCATTTAGAATGGAATCATTAACTATATATTGATGGTGCATAAAATTTTAATATAATATCTTGCTTTCAAACCCATCAAGCCTGCCATTGAAGAGACAAATAAAGCAAGTAAGGTATTGGAATTGAATGCTGTAAGGACATTCAAACCAGGTAAATTTTGCTATACAAATTTTCTGGGAAGTACTACATTAAGCTATTGAAGTGTAAGCAGCCTTTCAGTCCTTATTTTGTTTCCAAATTGTATGGTAGGATTTCACATAAAAAAATTCAAACATTAAAGTCCATGTCCATGATTTAAATGTATTATTTTTGAGCATAGGAAAATGATTTTTTATAAATTTACCCTTTGTCTTAGATGTTTCTACATTTAAATCTTTGTTAAAATTATTTATTAGTGCATTATAACTCTATTGTATTGGGGTTTATTTTTGACACTACTATTCACTCATGGAACATAAGATACTCCACTTAAGTTTTTGGTACCACTTTTCCTTCCGTCCTCCCTTCCATTGTTTTTCTTCCTGTACTCTGCTGGCCATCCATCTTTTTATTTACAGTCCTTAATATTTGTGTTTGTCCATAGACACAGAGGTGAAAATTTTTGTGGTATATTCATATATGTGCCTAACATAATTTGATCAACTTCTTTCATAGTTGCTCCTTTTCCTGCGCCTCTTCTCTCCCCATATATCCCCTTCTTTTATTCCACTGGTGTAACTTCCATTTTCATAGACTTCTCCCCCATTTCTTCATTTTGCTCTAGCTTCTGCATATGAGGGAAAAACCTTCCACCCTTGACTTTTGGTCCCAAAGGAGTACTTTGTAAGAAAATATCAGAATCATATACTTTTACTTATCACATTTTTTTTATACTGTTGATTAAGTTTAATAACAGATGAGAATTCTAAACATGAAACTTCAACCTGGTAGAATTTTATAGGTTTAAAAATTGTGTTCGTTAAGTACTTATAGCATGCAGAGAAAAGGATGTTTTGAGTGTTCTGTTCTGAGCTAGAGATCCTATCATGTGCCTGGCACTTTTTTGGTTGTTGTTGTTATTGTTGTTGTTGTTGTTTTTGTACCAGGAATTGAACCCTGAGACACATAGCCAGTGAGCCATATCCCCAGTTCTTTCTTATTTTTTAATTTTAAAACAGCGTCTTGCTAAGTTGCTTAGGATCTCACTAAATGCTGAGGCTGGTCTTGAATTTGGGATCCTTCTTCCTCAGCCTTCCAAGTTACTGGGATTACAGGCATGCTGCACCACACCCAGCCACTTTTGTTTTCTTATAGTATTCACAGTAGCTTAAAACTATCTGCATTATTATAATCTATTATTTACTAATGAAGCCACTGTCATTCAGAGATTTTGACTGATTTTTCATGATTCCCTAACTAACAAGTACCTGGCCTGTGATTTGACCTGCAAGCTTAACTGACAAATCCATTCTGTCACCCCTGTGCACAGATTGATAGAGATCTGAGTGATATTAAGATCAAGATGTTGATCCATACCAGATGAATTCAGAAATTCAATCTCATGTATTCATTTTGATTCAGACTTTATCTGGGAAGTCTGGATATAGTGTAAGAGTTATAGTTGCATTGGTAACCAAGTACCTTTTTTAACATCAAATCTTTTGGGAAAAATCTCACATATCTATGATTATAGGACCATGGATTTTACATGAACAAAATCAAGCAAACCTTGGAGAATAATTATTTTATTGGAAGTGTGGAATTTTGATGTGTAGGTCATGATATGTCACATTATATTAATAATATTTGGAATCTTCTTAAAAGATATTTTAATTGATTTCTCTATTTTCTGATTGTTCAGTTTGGATTTTTCTTCAGGTTACAACCCTTCTCTAGTTCTATCTAGACACTTCTTTCTTTATAGTATTTTTACTTTTATATGACTATAGTCTTGTTTTTTTATTGTCATTTTTTACTTTCTATTCTAATTTTCTTTGTGTTTGTATTGCTATTTTAAGAAAATTCTGTCAGCTAAATATCCCTCTTTTTCTATATACTGAATGAAGCACCCAGAGAATTTAGGGTTCAAGGAATCTTAGCAACCAAAGTCCCTCCTAGTATTTCATAACGTGTTTAAAGTCCAGGCCAAATGGTTGCTATGATCAAAAACTTACAACTTAAAAATATTAAATTGATTTTCTATATATATTAAGTGACCACAGTAAGATTTGAACTCAGGTTCCTTAATTATTAGGCCAATATTCTGCAATTTTACTGTTCTATATTTTTTGTTTATTTATTTTTTTCAATTGTTCTTTTAAGCTATCCATGACAATAGAAGTCATTTTATATAATTATAAAAACATGGAATATATCTTGTTCTATTTCAGTCCCCAGTACCTCTTCTCCCTGCCCCCAACCCCAGCTCCCCTCCCTCTATTCCACTGATCTTTCTGCCATTTACTCATTGATATTTTAAAAATTAATATCTTGCAGATGTACACAATGGTTTCACTATGGTATGTTCATATAAGTCCATAGGAAAATTATATCAGATTCATTCCAGTGTCCCCCCTCTGATCATCCCCCTCCCTTCCCTTCACTCCCATTTGTCTATTCCACTGAAATTCTATTCTTTTTTTTATGCTCCCCCCCTTTATATTGAATTAGCTTCCACATATCAGAGAAAACATTTGACCTTTGGTTTTATGGAGATGGCTTATTTCAATTAGATGATTGTCTCCAAATCCATCTATTTACTTAAAAATGTCATCAAAGCATTCACTATGGCCAAGTAATACTCCATTGTGTATATATACGTCATTTTCTTTATCCATTTATCTGTTGAAGAGCACCTAGGATGGCCCCATAGCTTAGATATTGCTCTGCTATAAATGTTGATGTGGCTTCCTCAGTGTGGTATGCTGATTTTAGTTCCTTTGGATATATACCAAGGAGTGGTATGACTGGATCAAATGGGGGTTTCATTCCTAGTTTTTAGAGGAATCTCCATACTGTTTTCCAGAGGGGTTGTACCAATTTGAAGTCCCACCAACAATGTATCAGTATGCCTTTTCCCCCACATCCTGGCCAATTTTTATTGTTACTTCTATTCTCAATAATTGTCATTCTGGTTGAAGTGAGATGGAATCACAGTGTATATTTAATTTGCACATAGCTTAGTGTTTTAACAATAGAATAAGAGAGCATGTCAAGTGAACCCAACTGAAAAAGAGCAAAGTTATGCATGATCCCCATCTAGAGGACCAGAATGTAAGTAATAGAGGAAGGACAAGTTTGAAGAGGAACAATGCTGAGTTTTGGAGGCATAGGTTTTGGAAAATAGATCAGAATATTAGGTTTTTTGGCTAATTAATCGCAACCAAACAAACATTAATGACAGAGGCCATTGGGAGCTATCTAGAAAGACATATTTAAAAATTGGTGCCCCAGGGAGTGCTGAACAGGTTGTTTCATTCTTTTTGCTTTATTAGAGGAATGTGCAAAATTCAAGTTTCTTTGGAGAGATGTTAAAATAATTTGAGTCACTGGGAGGAGTCCCCAGAGCAGAGGGGAATGCAAGGATGGGTTAGAGTCCCTCAAGCACCATGGGACTTGAAGTTCCTGAACTCCATGGTTCTGTTGCTCCCAAAAGGTATCTGCTCACCTTCATCCAACTCACTGATACCATTTATACTTAGGGTGGGGTAGGGGTATGATTGGTTGGCAGAGCCATCATGAAGTTTCAGTTGAACAGTTGGGTAACATGTTCATGTTGAGGCCAGTGAGTGAGCCATTTCCAGGAGCAGGTAGATAGATCTCCCACTCTTGGTCTTTGAGCCCAACCTTGATTCAGGAATTTTCAACTTCATAGGATGAAGATTTAAAAGTAGGAGAGGGCCTTTGGAGTGAGAGTCCACAGGAAGGAAGTTATTTAGATTGTACTTAGGGAAACAGAGTACTCTACTTTGCCAACAGTCTTTGTCCTTGAGTATCTGAATGCCTACAGAATTTTGAATTACTTGCTATTTAATGTGGTACTGAGTAAGGTAGGACCTACATAAGAAAATGAGTTGGATTTTATAATGTACAGTGCCTCCATCCCTCAGAGAAAAGTATTTTTAGTAACAATATGCACACTTGTTTTTCACTATTTTTGTTCATCTTTCAAATAATTAAAATGGATCAGGTAACTCCCTATGATATTTTTGGGTAAAGTGAAGCAGTAAGTTCTTTTCAGTAGATGGTTTCCATGCTGAAGAACTGAACCTGTCATTTTCAAGTTAATCTGGCTTAGTCTTTGATCGCTGGGAGAGACAAGGATGAAGGGACATTGTATCTTTCTACCTAATCTGGGATATCAGTTTTTGTTTCATTTCAGGTAAGAAAAGTGACTTCCATCATCACTTGGATTTTCAGTGCAGCCTTCAGGATGATTTTTAAAAAATATTTTTTTCTCAGGTTCTGCCAACATATTGGCCATCATCTTTGAAATGAAACTAATAATACTTTCATTTCATATTCATTAGATTGGGAAAAGCAGAGGCAGAAATTGGTTAAAAAAAAGGCTTCTAAAAACAGAGGCATTTCCTGGTAAATGAGTGGAGCTGGAGAATATCATGATAAGCAAACTAAGTCAAACTGAAAAAACCAAAGGCTGAATGTTTTCTCTGATATGAGAATGTTAATTCACAATAAGTGGGGGGTTAGGGAAGAATACAGTTACTTTATATTAGAGAGAGGAGAGTGAAGGGAGAGAAAGGGTTATGGGCTTAGGAAGCATAGTAGAGTGAAACAGGCATTTTTTACCTCATGTACATATCTGACTGCATGAACAATGCGATCCTACGATGTGTACAATCAGAAAAATGAGAAATTACACTCCATTTATGTATGATCTATAAAAATGTATAAAAACATTCTGCTGTCAGGCACAACTAATTACAACAAATAAAATTAAGAAAAACAGAGGTCATATGTTAATTATATCATTCTAGAAACCTCAGTTCATATAGTGATATCCAGATATTCACCAGCTTTTTTTTTCTTTGAAAACCTGGGTTCACTCATTTTTTTTGTTATTTATTTTTGCTGTAATAATCATCCAGCAAATCTGGAACTGTTGAAGCTGAGCCTACATACAATGGGGGCAACAATAAATCTGAAACCAAGGTAAAGTGTGCTTTTGTGAAATTAATGTTCTTGGCATGAATTTTGTGAATTGTGTACCATTAAAATTAGCAGTGATCTTTCTATTATTTTCTATTGGAATTTTGCAAAAAAAGCAATATTATGCAAGCTTTAAATTTTTCTTTCTTTTTTTTTGTTGTAAATAGTGGTGGTCTGCAAACACTTAAGGGAGATAGCCCCTGGAAAATAATGTACTGGAAAATTGTAATAAAACAGTAATTGCATTAGGTAGAGTCTTTCAACTTCAGAGAAATAAAAAAATTTGATCAAGGATTCTTTTGTTATGTATAGTTTACAGTTACCTAAGTTCTACTGACATGACTTATATAATATTTAGATCTAAATTAAGTTTTAATTAATTAGTTTTGATAATTATTATAATGACTTTTGTTTGCAAATTGTACAGCATGTTGCCTATAGTTTTTTCTTTTTCTCTCTGATACACTTTATGTTTTAGTATCATCTTATTTTGGGAAGAGCTTTATCTCTATTTGTTCTCTATTGGTTCTAGATTTACACTAGAATAATGTTAAGAACTGTGAAAATTTAGAGATTTTGTTTTTCAGAATTTGTATTATAAAGGTATTGCCCCATATTTTCTGAGTACTTTCATTAAGAGAGTATTTAAATCTCTTCATCTATCTGAAGGATTTATTCTACAAAATAATCACCAGTTCTAGAAGTAAAGGCTCACACTAATCATTTTGTATAATGTTAATTTCAGATTGTTTTTGAATTGTCATGTTATAAAATAACCACTCCAAGACCTCATGTCACATTCTGAGATTCAAATTTTAGAAGTTTCTTTACTTATTTATTTAAATGTTCATTTTAAAGATCTTCTGTCACTCAGTGTTACTGAAAGTTAGGAAACAGTTTTGTGTATCTTGGAGCACCTAGAATACAGAATGGACTGTAAGAAAGTTATTAATACATTTGACATGAATAAATGGGCAAAAAATAAGATTTCTACATAATGAAGTTTTCTACATAATTTGATAACAATGAGGTAGATAATAATTAGGGCTGTTGAATTTCTAAAAATATAGCTTAAATTTATGTTCTCTTCAAAGTTATAGGAGGCATAATTTCAGGTGAGTTACATTGAAATGATGTTATAAATTAGAAGCAAACAAATTAGAGAAATGTTATACATATTAAACTAGATTCTAGAATGTAAATAGACTCTTCCAATGCTGAGTTTAGGTTGTGTTTTTAGATTATAATATCTTAAACTTTTTTTGATACCCCACCCATGTGCTATTACATATGTCTTTTACCACTCTACAAAATGTATGACATTTTAGAATTCTGATGATGAGTTCTTTCAGAAGAAATTTTATGAAATATTTCTTTTTCCATTTTTCTTTCTCTCCTGATAATGATACAGATTCCAAGTAGAGGTTTAAAACAATATTTAGCCATTGAATTACTAAATTTATAGTAATAAAATAAACACTAAATAGTAAATACTTTGTTATAGAAATACTAGCCAAAAAAAAGCAACTGTGGCAAAATACATATCAGCATTGTAAGTATTTTTTATTATTATTATTATTATTATTATTATTATTATTATTATTATTATTTGTGGTGCTGGGTATTGAACCCAGGGTCCTGTGCATGTGAGGCAAGCATTCTACCAACTGTGCTATGTCCTGAGCCCTATAAGTAATATTAATTTGAAAAAAAGATTGAGTTGCATTTCCTTCAATACTTTCCTCTTCATTCCTTTCTTTACTTCCTTACCTTAAACTCTTATTTAGTTGGTAGGTCCTATCTCTCTCTTTTTGTTCATTCCTCTTTCTTTGTCTTTTTAAAATTTATTTATTCCTTGACTATTTCTTTACATAAAACCTTTTTGTTAGAGTCTGTGATTTGAACCATCTCTGTAGCCATTGGTAGTTCATATAGTTAGACTCCCTAGTTGCTGCGTGCAACTTTCATTCACCAAACATTGCTCCACAAGATTTATTCTTGTCTTTCTGGATGGAGCTGAATGCATGTCATCGTTTTTGTTTTGTTTGACACACAAGTTGGAAACATTTTACTCTTTGTGATACTAACACACCTAAGTTACAAAGTAGTCCTAAAAACCTGGATGTATGTGTTTCTCTTCAAGAGGTGTTTCTTGCAAATGAAGAAATCATGAGAACACATTGAAAACATAAGTGGTTATATTTGAATGTCTTAAAATTCAAGATTTTTACAAGTACTCCAAATCCCAGATGGCTAAAATATTTCTCCAAGTTTATTTCGGTTAAGATATCAGTGTATTAACTTGCATGGTACTCCTCCTTCCTCACCTGACACAAAAGTAAGGCACCCATTTTTCTTTTAATAGGTGCAGGGTCTCTGTTCTGGTGCCTAAGTCTTTCGTCCACTTTGAACTGAGTTCCGTGCATTGTGAGAGATAGGGGTTTAATTTCATTTTGTTTCATACGAATTTCTAATTTTCCTAGCACCATTTTTTCAAAAAGGCTATCTTTTCTCCATTGTATGTTTTTGGCTCCTTTGTCTAGTATGAGATGACTGTATTGATGTGGGTTTATCTCTGTGTTCTCTATTCTGACCATTGGCCTACCTGTCTATTTTGGTGCCAATACCATGCCGTTTTTGTTACTATTACTCTGTAGTATTGTTGAAGTTCTGGTATTTTGATACCACCTGCTTTGCTCTTCCTGCTAAGGATTGCTTTAGTTATTCTGGGTCTCTTATTTTTCCAAATGGTGAAGTTTTTAGATGCTCTAAATATAGTAGCGTGTTATTGGCAAACAGTGATAGCTTGAGTTCTTCTTTTCCTATGGGTATTCCTTTAATTTCTTTGGGCTGTCAAATTGCTCTGGCTGGTGTTTCAAGGATGATGTCAAATAGAAGTGGTGAAAGAGCATCCCTGTCTTGTATTTTATCAGATCATAATGGAATGAAATTAGAAATCAATGATAAAATAAAAAATAGAAACTACTCCAACACCTGGAGATTAAATAATATACTAATGAATGTACATGGATAGCAGAATACATCAGGGAGGAGATAAAAAATTCTTAGAGATAAATGAGAACAATGATACAACATATCAAAATCTCTGGGATGCTATGAAAGCAGTACTAAGAGGAAAATTCATTGCATGTAGCACATTCAATAAAAGAAGAAAAAGTCAACAATTAAATGACCTAACATTATAGCTCAAAGCCCTAGAAAAGAAGAACAGATCAATACCAGTAGTGGAAGACAGGAAATAATTGAAATCAGAGCTGAGGTCAATGAAATTGAAACAACAGAAACAATTGAAGAAATTGACAAACCAAAAAGTTTGGTCTTTGAAAAAACAAACAAAATTGATAAATCTTTAGCCACACTAACAAAGAGAAGGAGAGAGAAAACTCAAATTACTAAAATTTGTGATTATAAAGGAAATATCATGACAGACACCATTGAAACATAAAACATACTTAGAAGCTATTTTCTAAATCTATACTCCAACAAAATAGAAAATCTCAAAGACATTGACAGGTTTCTAGAGGCATAAGATCCACCCAAACTGAATCTGAAGGACATGCATAATTTACACAATTTCAAGCAATGAAATAGAAGAAGCCATCAAAAGCCTACCAACCAAGAAAAGTCCGGAACGAGATGGAATCTCAGCCGAGTTTGACACAATTGCTAGAGATTTTGAACATTTTTTCCTATGTATTTGACCATTTGTGTTTTTTGTTTTCAGAAATGTCTATTTCTAATTAATTGGTTTAATTGTATTTATGATGTTAAATATTTGAGTTCTTTATATATTATTGTTATTAATCCTCTCTCAGAGAAGTAGTGGTCCAAGATTTTCTCCTATTCTGAAGATTCTCTTGTCATGCTCTTTATCATTTCCCTAGCTGTCAGCCCCTTTAAAGTAAAAGTTGTCTTTTCCCACATGTATGTTTTTGGCACTTGTGTCCAAGAATCATATGACTGCAGTCAAGAGGGTTTGTGTCTGTATCTTCAGTCAATTATTGTTTGTGTTTCTGTTTTAATACCAGCATCATGCTGTTTTCCTGACTCTTGCTCTGTGTTATGCTTTGAAATTGGGTCTTATGATGCTTTCTGCATTGCTCTTATGTCTCAGGTTTCCTTTGTCTATTTTTGATCTGTTTTTCATCCATATGGATTTCAGGATAATTTTTTTCCAGTTGCATGAAGTATATTATTGGAGGTTAAGAAGGGATTGCATAAAATCTGTGAACCACTTTCTGTACATGGATACCTTCCTTATATTAAGTTGCCTTTTCATGAATATAAGAGGCCCTTATATTGTCTTCTGTCTTCTTCAATTTTATTTTCATCATTCTGGGATTTTGCTTGCATAGTTATATCACCGTGCTGGTTTGGGTTATTCCTATGTATACTTTTTCTTCTATTGTGGGTGAAGTTATCCAGATTTCATTCTCATTTGGGTTGTTTTTATTGTATAGATGTATAGATGTATTAGTTAGATTTTTATATTGATTTTGTTTTCAGTTACCTTACTAAAATTTTATCTCATTTTAAATTCTTCTGGGGGACCTTTTAGGATTTTCTCAAAGAGGATCAGGTATTCTTGTAAAGAGGGATAATTTGATTTCTTATTTTTATTCCTTTCCTTGTGTAATTGTTTTGACTAAAACTCCAGATGATATTTTGGGCAGGAATGATGAGCATGCACATCTTTTTCATGTTTGTTTTTAGAGGAAGTTCTTTCAATTTTTCACCATTCAGTATGCCATTGGATTTGGATTTGGCATACATTGCCTTTGTAGTACTATAGCAAGATCCTGCTGTCCCTAGTTTCTTAAGACTTTTCTCATGAAGGACTCTTGAATTTTTTTTTTTAATGTTTGCATTTTTTTTATTGTAAACAAATAGGATACATGTTGTTTCCCTGTTTGTACATGGCATAAAGGCATACCATTTGTGTAATCATAAATTTACATAGGGTAATGTTGCTTGATTCATTCTGTTATTTTTTCCCTTCCCCCCCACCCCTCCCACCCCTCCCACCCCTCTTTTCCCTCTATACAGTCCTTCCTTCCTCCATTCTTGCCCCCTTCCCTAACCCTAACTCTAACCCTAACACTAACCACTCCCACCCCCCATTATGTGTCATCATCCACTTATTAGCGATATCATTCGTCTTTTGGTTTTTTGAGATTGGCTTATCTCACTTAGCATGATATTCTCCAATTTCATCCATTTGCCTGCAAATGCCATAATTTTATCATTCTTCATTGCGGAGTAATATTCCATTGTATATATATGCCACAGTTTCTTTATCCATTCATCAACTGAAGGGCATCTAGGTTGGTTCCACAATCTGGCTATGGTGAATTGAGCAGCAATGAACATTGATGTGGCTGTATCTCTGTAGTATGCTGATTTTAAGTCCTTTGGGTTTAGGCCAAGGAGTGGGATAGCTGGGTCAAATGGTGGTTCCATTCCAAGGTTTCTGAGGAATCTCCACACTGCTTTCCAGAGTGGCTGCACTAATTTGAAACCCCACCAGCAATGTATGAGTGTTCCTTTTTCACCACATCCTCGCCAACACCTAATGTTGCTTGTGTTCTTGATAATCGCCATTCTAATTGGGGTGAGATGAAATCTTAGGGTAGTTTTGATTTGCATTTCCCTTATTAGGGAGATGTTGAACATTTTTTCATATATCTGTTGATTGCTTGTACATCTTCTTCTGTGAAGTGTCTGTTCATTTCCTTAGCCCATTTGTTGATTGGATTATTTGTAATCTTCGTGTAGAGTTTTTTGAGTTCTTTATAGATTCTGGAAATTAGCGCTCTATCTGAAGTATGAGTGGCAAAGATTTTCTCCCACTCTGTAGGCTCTCTCTTCACATTGCTGATAGTTTCCCTTGCTGAGAGAAAGCTTTTTAGTTTGAATGTATCCGAGTTGTTGATTCTTGCTTTTATTTCTTGTGCTATGGGAGTCCTGTTAAGGAAGTCTGATCCTAAGCCAACAAGTTGAAGATTTGGACCTACTTTTTCTTCTATAAGATGCAGGGTCTCTGGTCTGATTCCGAGGTCCTTGATCCATTTTGAGTTGAGTTTTGTGTAGGGTGAGAGATAGGGGTTTAATTTCATTCTGTTGCATATGGTTTTCCAGTTTTCCCAGCACCATTTGTTCAAGAGGCTATCTTTTCTCCATTGCATATTTTTGGACCCTTTGTCTAGTATGAGAAAATTGTATTTATTTCACTATCTTTTAAATATCTTTTTGTATGCTATTTGCTAAAATTTTGTTGAGAATTTTTGCGTCGATGTTCATTAAGGATATTGGTCTGAAATTTTCTTTCCTTGATGTGTCTCTGTGTGGTTTAGGTATCAGGGTAATAATGGCTTCATAGAATGAGTTTGGGAGGGTTCCCTCCTCTTCTATTTCATGGAATACTTTGAGAAGTATTGGAATGAGCTTTCTTTAAAGGTTTTGTAGAACTTGACTCAGAACCCATCTGGTCCTGGACTTTTCTTTGTTGGTAGGCTTTTGATGACTTCTTCTATTTCATTACTTGAAATTGGTCTATTTAAATTGTGTATGTCCTCCTCATTCAGTTTAGGCAATTCATATGTCTCTAGAAACCTGTTGATGTCTTCGAAATTTTCTATTTTGTTGGAGTATAGATTTTCAAAATAGCTTCTAATTATGTTTTGTATTTCAGTCGTGTCTGTTGTGATATTTCCTTGTCCATTCCGAATTTTAGTGATTTGGGTTTTCTCTCGTCTTCTCTGTTAGTGTAGCTAAAGGTTTATCAATTTCATTTATTTTTTTGAAGAACCAACTATTTATTGTGTCAATTTTTTGTATTGTTTTTTTTTTTTCAATTTCGTTGATTTCAGCTCTGAGTTTAACTATTTCCTGTCTTCTACTACTTTTGGTGTTGTTCTGTTCTTCTTTTTCTAGGGCTTTGAGCTGTAGTGTTAGGTCTTTTATTTGTTGAGTTTTACTTCTTTTATTAAGTGCGCTCCATGAAATAAATCTTCCTCTAAGTTCTGCTTTCATAGTGTCCCAGAGATTTTGATATGATGTTTCTTTGTTCTCATTTACCTCTAAGAATTTTTTAATTTCCTTCCTTATATCTTCTGTTATCCATTCATTATATAATAGCATATTGTTTAATCTCCAGGTGTTGGAGTAGTTTCTGTTTTTTACTCTTTCATTTATTTCTAACTTCAATCCATTATGATCTGATAGAATACAAGGTAGTGTCTCTATCTTCTTGTATTTGCTGACATTAGTTTTGTGGCATAATATATGGTCTATTTTAGAGAAGGATCCATGTGCTGCTGAGAAGAAAGTGTATTCGCTCTTGGTTGGATGGTATATTCTATAAATGTCTGTTAAGTCTAAATTATTGATTGTGTTATTGAGATCTATGGTTTCTTTGTTCAATTTTTGTTTGGAAGATCTGTCCAGTGGTGAGAGAGGTGTGTTAAAATCGCCTAGTATTATTGTGTTATGGTCTATTCGGTTTCTAAAATTGAGAAGGATTTGTTTGACATACATGGATGAGCCACTGTTTGGGGCATAGATGTTTATGATTGTTATGTCTTGCTGATTTATGCTTCCCTTAAGCAGTATGAAATGTCCTTCTTTATCCCTTCTGACTAACTTTGGCTTGAAGTCCACATTATCTGAAATGAGGATGGATACTCCAGCTTTTTTGCTGAGTCCATGTGCATGGTATGTTTTTCCCCATCCTTTCACCTTTAGTCTACGGGTATCTCTTTCTATGAGGTGAGTCTCTTGCAGGCAACATATTGTTGGATCTTTCTCTTTAATCCAATCTACCAGTCTATGTCTTTTGATTGATGAATTCAGGCCATTAACATTCAGGGTTATTTTTGAGATATGATTTGTATTCCTGGTCATTTGGTTCATTTTTAAAATTTTATTTATTTATTTATTTTTTGGACACAACTTGGTTCCTCCTTTATTTGACAGTTACTTTAGGATAATTCCTCCCTTTGCTGATTTGCTTCTTTGTGTTTTATCTCTTCCTCATGGAATATTTTGCTGAGAATGTTCTGTAATGCTGGCTTTCTTTTTGTAAATCTTTTAGCTTTTGTTTATCATGGAATGATTTTATTTCATCATCAAATTTGAAGGTAAGTTTTGCTTGGTATAAGATTTTTGGTTGGCATCCATTTTCTTTCAGAGCTTGAAAAATATTGTTCCAGGCCCTTCTAGCTTTTAGGGTCTGGATTGAAAAATCTGCTGATATCCGTATTGGTTTCTCCCCTGAATGTAATTTGGTTCTTTTCTCTCACAGCCTTTAAAATTCTGTCTTTATTTTGTATGTTCGGTATTTTCATTATAATGTGCCTTGGTGTGGGTCTGTTGTAATTTTGTGTATTTGGAGTCCTATAAGCCCCTTGAACTTGATTTTCTATTTCATTCTTCAGATTTGGGAAATTTTCTGATATTATTTCATTGAATAGATTGTTCATTCCTTTGGTTTGTTTCTCTAAGCCTTCCTCAATCCCAATAATTCTCAAATTTGGCCTTTTCATGATATCCCATAGTTCTTGTAGATTCTGTTCATGATTTCTTACCATCTTCTCTGTTTGTTCAACTTTGTTTTCAAGGTTAAATATTTTGTCTTCAATATCTGAGGTTCTGTCTTCCAGGTGTTCTATCCTATTGGTTGTGCTTTCTATGGAGTTCTTAATTTGGTTTATTGTTTCCTTCATTTCAAGGATTTCTGTTTGGTTTTTTTTCAATATCTCTAACTCTTTATTGAAATGATCTTTTGCTTCCTGTATTTGCTCTTTTAACTGTCAATTGGTGCGATCATTCAATGCCTGCATTTGCTCTTTCATCTCATCATTCAATGCCTGCATTTGCTCTTTCATCTCATCGTTTGCTTCCCTGATCATTTTAATTATGTACATTCTGAACTCCCTTTCTGTCATTTCTTCTGCCATGCTGTCGTTGGATTTTATTGATGTAACATCTAGATTTGTTTGGGGCATTTTCTTCCCTTGTTTTCTCATAATGTTCAGGAATCAGTGGATCATTAAGATATTGCAGATTTCCTCTATTGACTTATAATGTCCCTGAAGATTGCTAGTATATCCCCTCTTATCCTTCAGTAGCCTGAAGTCTTGGAGGAAGTTGATAATGCGGTACTCCACAAGGAAGCTGCCTCTCTAGGGTTGGTGACCCTCAGGTGGGGTATATTCCCTGATAGTGGGTAGAGGCGCCTCCACTTGTTGACCAGTGGTCATCCAAAGGGGAACTAGGCTGCGGGCTGAGGCAAGGCCTGTTTGTGCCTGTGTCTCTGGGTTTTACTGTCCTTGTGGGAAAACCTCACCCAGCGGGGAAGACTCACCCTGTGGGGAGGTCTTGCTGGTCTGTTCTCCTCCTAGAGGTTCCCCTCAATTTACAACTACCGCCTGGACTGGGCTGCCTTCCTCTTTAACGTTCCCAGTGGCCCGGACCTACCTCCTGGGCCTGGGAGCCTCACCCTTCGCAGACGAGTCTCCTTAGGCTGCCTCTCCTCAGAGAATCTGCCCACAGTCCTGGAACCTTCGCTCTGCCCTAAGTGTTTCTCTGTGCGGCTCTTCCACCAAGAAGCCACCTAGGTCCTGGGACCCTGCTCTGCACCTAATCACCTGGCTCTGCGGCCCCTCCTCTGAGCTGCCACCTGGAGCCCTGTACAATAGCTCCGAGACCCAGAGCCTCACCACACACCTCTTCCTCCAGATAGCTGCCCGGTTTCTGACGTAGTCACTAGGAGTCCAAGCTACTCACTTCACGTCTCCTCCTCCCGCCAACCGCCTGTAGCCCTAGGCAGTCCCTCCGAGTCCAAGTGACCCGCCCTGTTCCTCTTCCTCCTCGGGGTGGCCCCCCGGGTGTTCAGGAGCGGTCGCTCTGAGACCAAGGAACCCACCGCGCTCCTCCTCCAGGCAGGCCACCGGTGTTCAGGAGCGGTCGCTTTGAGTCTAAACAACTCACCACTCGCCTCCTCCTCTGAGCAGCCACCTGGAGCTCTGATGCAGTCACTCATAGACCAAGTGACCCGCCACGCTCCTCCTCTTCCTCTGGGCAGCCCCCCGGTGTTCAGAAGCGGTTGTTCTGAGTCCAAACAGCTCGCTACACAGCTCCTCCTCATGCAGCCACCCGGAGCCCCAGTGGTTGCTCCAAGTCCAAGCGCTGTGCTGAGCAGCCACCTCTACGATGTTCCCAGTTGTCTGTGTTTACCGCTCCAGCGGGGGGAGGGGCATCTCGCTGTGCAACTCTACTTCACAAAGTTCCCTGCGTTCTGGGACTACCGCCCCATCCGGGACGCCTCCCCAATGGGAGAGACTCACTCGTTTGCTTTGAGTTGGTCCCACGTCTCTCACTATCTCCTCTTTTGAATCCTGTGTCCTGGAACAACATAAAATGCAGCCACCCTCTAGTTTGCCATCTTGAAAAACCTTGAATTTTTTTGAAGATTTTTTTCTACATTTATTAAGATTATCATGAGATTTTTTGTCCATGTTTCTCTTTGTGGTCAACTGCATTTATTGAATTGCATTTGTTGAACCATCCTTGGATTTTTGGAATTAAGCCAATTATATGATGTATGATCATTTAAATGTGTTGTTTGAAATTGCTTTCAAGTATTTCATTAGGGTTTTTGCAAATATGTTCCTCAAGAACATTATTAAATAAGTTTCTTTGTTAGTTTTTTCTTGTGCAGTTTTCCTATAAGGATGACACTGGTCTCATAGAATGTGTATGCCAGTTTCCTCCCTTTTCTATCCCAAGTAGTTTTTGAGAAGCATCAGTGTTAGTTCTCATTTGATGGTTTGGTAAAATTCTGCCATGAACATGTCTGTATCTTGGCTTTTGTTTTTGGAATACTGTTCATTGATTCTTAAATATAGTGGCATGCTATTGTTGTGTTTAGATTTCCTGTATCTCTTGATTCAATTTGTAGGTTATACCTGTCTAGGAATTTGTCCATTCCTTCTATATTTTCTAATTTTTATAATGTAAGTCATCCTGATGGGTCCCTGGATTTCCCATTTATTGGCATTGCACTTTTCAAAACAGTCCTTAATGCTCCTCTGGATTTCAGAAATGTGTCTATTATAAGATCCACTTCTTTTATATGTAGATTTAATGATTTGTATCTTCTCTGACTTTACCTTAATTTGGTTCAGGGTTTATTGATCTTGTTTATCTTTTCAAAGACCCAACTCTTTGTTTTATTTTTCCTTTGTATTGTTCAATAATTTTCCATTTAGTTAATTTTAGCACTAATACTTATCATTTCTTTCTTTCTTCTGAATTTGGAATTGAATTGTTCTTGTTTCCCTAAGACTTGTAGAATCATCTATAGGTTATTTAGTTAAGATCCCTTTGATTTTTAAGGTAGGTAGCCATATTTATAAATTTCCTTTTTAGCACTGCTTTCATTGTATCCCAGATATTCTGGGATGTGTTTCTCTTTTCAATTGGTTCTAAGGGTCTTTTAACACCAATTTCTTTGATAACCCATTTATTATGCAAATGTGTACAATTCAATCTGTAATTGCTTGTACTGTTTATTTTTTCATGATGTTGTTTTGAGATGTCATTTTATTATGATTAGATAAAATGTTAGGAATTATTTTGATTGCTTTGTGGGTTTGCTAAGGATAAACTTTATGGCACAATAGAGAATTTTAGAGAATCCTATGAAAAGAATGAGTATTCTGTTGTCTAAGGAAATATTCCATAGACATCTGTGAGGTTTGTATGATCGAGTTACAGTTGAACACTCTAGTAACTGTTGATTTTTTGTCTGGATGACATAGCAATTGGTGATAGTGTATATTGAAGTGATCCACCCTGATTTACTGGGGCCCATCTATTGCTTTACTTTGAGTAGTTTTTGTTTCATGAAATTGTGGGCACTGATGTTCAGGGCAAAATATTTACAGCCATTAAAACTTCTTGTTGGAGTATTCCTTCTGCCTTTTATAGGTAGGGATTTTCTTTGTCATTTCTGACTCATGGTGGTTTGAAGTCTTTTGGCAAATATAAGAGAGATACTGCTTCTTGCATTTGACTTCCATTTGTATGAAATGGAAATACCATTTTCCTTCCTTTGATTCTGTGAGTTTTTTTGAATGTGATGGGTGTTTCCTGCATTCAACATATAGTTGGGTCTTGAGATTTTTCATTTCATGTTCCAATTAATATCTTCTAATTGAGAAAGGAAGCCCATTTACATTCAGTATGAATGCTGAAGAGGTATGAATTTCTCTGTTTATGTGCCATTGCTTAAATGGGTGGATTTTTTTATCTTTCTGGGATGATTTTTTTTAATCGTTTAAGCATTTTTTATTCTAATCATCTGTCACAGAGTAACTGGCAAGGTACGTCACTCGTGCTATATACTTTCTCCTCATTCCCTTAGTTGTTTTCTTGGCTCTTAAGAAGATTTTATTTTGATGCACTCACCTTGCTATTATTTCCTCAGCTATCATATTCCTCTTCATAAAGTCTCAGTCTATGACTATATGTTGAGGTATTTCCCCTACATTTCCTGCAAGGAGTTGTAATGTTTCTATTCTTATATCTAGGTTTTCTATCCCTTTGGTGATATCTTGTACATGGGGAGCAATAGAGATCTAGTTCTATTATTCTGCATATGGATATCCAGTTGACCCATTGCCATTTGTTTTACTTTTATAGTGCATTAGACGTGTACATAAGAACTGGATTCATATTGATACTGTCATTCAAGTATGTTATTTACATCATTTCTGACCCTGGTTCCCACCTTCCCTTTTCCTCCTTCCTCAGCTTCCTCTTCTTTACTGGCCACCTCCAACTCCTCTATTTATTAATTTTAAATTGGTGCTTTATAGATATACCTAAAGGTGGAATTCATCATGATATTTTTATGTATGCAAGTAGGGTAGTTTTGTCAAATTCATTTCACATTCTCTCCCCTTGCCTAAACCTCTTACCTCCCCATCAGTTTTTTTCTGCTCCACTAATCTTCCCTTTAACTCCATGATATCCACCACCCTCCTTTGTCCCTTTTAGGTTTCTGTACCTTTGACCTAAGAGAGTAAACATTTCAATACTGATTTTCTCATATGATTTATTTCATTTACCATAATATTCTCTTGCTTCATCCATTTATTGGCAACTGGCAAAATTTCATTCCTTAAACATAGTAAAACTTCTTCATGTATATATACTGTATTTTATAATCCACTCAGTATGCCTTGGCTACTGTGAGTTGTGCCAGAATAGGTACTTATGTACTTTTACTCCTATCGCTGTGCTCATTTTAGAACTTTTGGACATAAACCTAGGAGTGGAATAGCTGGATCATATGGTGGTCCCATTTTAAGTTTTTGAGGAATCTCCATAGAGGAATCTTCCCAGAGTGGTTGCACTAATTTGTATTCCCACCAACAATATGTAAGGGTAACTATTTCCCCACATCCTCACCAACATTCATCATGTATATTCTTGATGGTTGTTGTTCTTATTGAAGAGAGAGGAAATCTCTGAGTAGTTTAGATTTGCTTTTAATGCGATTGTTAGAGATTTAGAACAGTTTCGTCACATGTATTTGAACATTTATGTTTCTTCTTTTGAGAAATATCTGTTTAGTAATAATGAATTGGGTTAATTGTATTCATGATGTTAAGCATTTTGAGTTCTTTTTATAATGTTGTTACAAATGCCCTCTCAGAAGTGATCAAAGATTTGTTTCCTATACTGAAAATCCTCTCTTTCATGATCTTTATCATTTCCCTTGCTGCCAGCCCTTTTAAAAAACAATTAAAAAGTTGTCTTTTCCCATTTATATGTTTTTGGCACTTGTATCCAAGAATCAGATGACTGCAGCCAAGAGGGTTTGTGTCTGTATCTTCAGTCAATTCTGCTTTGTGTGTCTGTTTTAATGCCAGCATCATGCTGTTTTCCTGACTCTTGCTCTGTGTTATGCTTTGAAATTGGGTCTTATGATGCTTTCTGCATTGCTCTTATGTCTCAGGTTTCCTTTGTCTATTTTTGATCTGTTTTTCATCCATATGGATTTCAGGATAATTTTTTTCCAGTTGCATGAAGTATATTGTTGGAGGTTTGATGGAGATTATATCAAATCTGTGAACCACTTTGTGTGTGTGGATATTTTTCCAATACTAAGTCTGCATTTTTATGAATAATAGAGGTCTGTATCATCTAGGGTCCTCTTCAATTTCATTGTCATCATTCTGCAATTTTGCTTGAATTGTTATATCACCTACTTGGTTTGGTTTAGTCCTATGTGCAATTTTTCTACCATTTGAGTGAAGTTGTTATCCGGATTCCATTCTCAGTGGGGTTGTTTTTATCGTATAGATATATTGTTTATATTTTTATGTTGATTTTGTTTTCAGCTACTTTAATAAATTTGTTTTTCCCATCTTAAATTCTTCTGGTGAAACCTTTAGGATTTTCTAAAAGAGGATGTGATATTCAGTAAATAAGGATAATTTGACTTCTTACTTTGTATTTCCTTCCCTTGTCTAATTGCTCTGACTAAAATTTCCAGTGCTATTTTGTATAGGAGTGGTGAGCGTGTACATGTTTTACTTGTTTCTGATTTCTGGGAAATGCTTTCAATTTTTCACCATTCAGTCTGCCAGTGACTTTTGACTTGGCATACACAACTTGTATAATACTATAGCAAGATCCTACTGTCCCTAGTTTCTTAAGACTTTTCTAATATAGGACTGTTGAATTTTATCAAAGGCTCTTATACATCTATTGATATGATGGTGAGATTTTTGTCCTTGATTCTCTGTGTGGTGTACTATATTTATTGAGTTGCTTGAGTTGAACTGTCCTTGCATTATTGGAATTAAACTTGTATTATGAAGTTGTATGACCATTTAAATGTGTTGTTGAAATTGTTTCCAAGAATTTAATATGGTCCTCAAAAATATTATTAAATAAGTTTCTCTCCTTGTTATGTTCTTATGCAGTTTTCCTCTAAGGAAGATGTTGCCCTCATAAAATGTGTTTACCAGCTTCCTCCCTTCTCTCTCCCACGTAATTTTTTGAGGAGCACCAGTGTTAGTTGTCCTTTGATGGTCTGGGAAATTTTAGCCATGAATGTGTCTGGCCCTGGGCTTTTGTTTTTGGGAGGCTTTTCATTTCTTCTTCAATATAATGACATGCTAATTGTCTGTTTAGATTTCCCGTATCATCCTGATTCAATTTGTGTAGGTCATGTGTCTAGAAATTTATTTATTTATTTATTTATTTATTTATTTATTTATTTATTCTATTTTCTAATTTTTATAATGTTTAAGTCTTCCCATCAGGTCTCTGGAATTCCCTTTAATTGGCAATGAACTTTTCTTTTTTTTTTTTTTTGATAATTAATCTGTGATTTAATTATCATATTAGAAGTAAAAATTACATACAGTTTAAAAACTACAAAATATACAACAAAAATTGACCAAATAACCTGTATATTACCAGAAAAATATCTTGATTTCCATGTCAGCATTTAAAGTAGCCACATATGTGTATCCATTACAAGTAATTTTAAGAATTAAATTAATAATAAATGCATGACACATTTAGTGAAATGCATTGTATTTCTGCTCTATATATTTTAGATACATACAATGAAAAGAAAATAAGTGCAAAGAAAAATTTATTGATTTAGAAAAAATAAATGGAAAAATCAAATTGTTTTTCTTCTAAATGGGAATATTGAAAGAAATTGGATAGACATTTATAAAATTGTGTGTCAAAAGTGCCACTTTTTATCTTTAAGGAAAGAAAATAATGGGAAATGTATTGCTTATTGGATTTCACTAAGCAGAGCGATTTCAATCATAATTTCACTTTACTATTTATCAAGAACTGTGTAAGACATTATAATTATAAATGCTTTGTATCATTTAATCTTCAAATTATTTTATAATATTTCTATTATTGCATCAATTTACATCTCAGGATTAATTTGTGAATAAAACAAAATATCATTCCAATTGAATAAACTCAGTGACAGATGACGAGATATGTTTAATGTATAATAATAGAAATGTTCACATTATGTCACAATTCTAGAG
The DNA here is from genome assembly GCF_902686445.1 of Sciurus carolinensis. Taxonomy (NCBI): domain Eukaryota; kingdom Metazoa; phylum Chordata; class Mammalia; order Rodentia; family Sciuridae; genus Sciurus; species Sciurus carolinensis. Next base: position 102,721,373 of record NC_062217.1, read on the forward strand.
TAATGTCTTACATTTTGAAGTGGTTAGGGTGATCATCAATAGTTGTGTTTAACTGAAAAAAATGCAACATTGCTTCAGTTTTTATTTGCATTTGTTAACATGAGACTCTTGCAAACTATTTGGCAATGAACTTTTCAATGTAGTCAGCTGTCCTCTGGATTTCAGAAAAGTTTCTTTTCAAGATCCATGGTTTTGTCTGTAAATTTATTCATTCATATTTTCTTTCTATTTACTTTGGTTATTTTTGTTCAGGATTTATCAAACTTGTTTATCTTTTCAAAGAACCAACCCCTTATTTCATTTATCATTTGTATTGCTTATTCATTTTCTAATTCATCAAATTTGGCACTAATGGTTATCATTTCTTTCTTCCTACTGGATTTGGAGTTGGATGGTTCTTGTTTCCTTAAGACTTCAAGATTTATCTGTAGTTAAGTTTAGTTGTGATCCATCTGATTTTCAGATACATAGTCAATTATAAACTTCCATCTTAGCGCTGCTTTCATGTTATCCCATAGATTCTGGGATGTGTTTCTCTTATCAGTTGATTCTAAGGGTCTTTTGATACTTCCTCTGATTTCTTTGATGAGCCATTCATTCTGCAAAAGCATATTGCTCATTCTCTTAGCGATTACACTGATTCTTTTTGGTTGGTGTAGTTTTGAAATGTTATTTTATTATGATCAGTTAATATGCAAGTAATTATTGCATATTAGCATAAAAGTTAAGAATAGCTTTTATGGCTAACATAGAGCCTGTTTTAGAGAACATTTTATGAAAAGAATGATTATTCTACTGTTGTCTGAAGAAATATTCCATAGATATCTGCAAAGTGCTTTTGATCAACTGTACATTTGATCTATGTCGTAAGTGTTGGTTTTTAGTCTGGATGGCATAGTATTGGTGAGAGTGGCATAGTGAAGTGACCCACACTGATATTCCTGGGGCTCATCTCTCCCTTTACTTTTGAGTGGTTTTGGTTTCATGAAATTGGGGGCACTGATGGTCATGGCATACTTATTTACAGCCATTAAACCTTCTTGTTGTATTATTCCTTTTGCCAGTAGGTAGTGATGTTCCTTGTTATTTCTGGCTCATGGTGGTTTGAAGTCTTTTGGCAAATACAAGAAGAGCTACTGCTCCTTCCTTCAGGCTTCCATTTGTATGAGATGGAAGTACCATTTTCCATCCTGTCATTCTGTGAGTCTCTTTGCATGCGATGTGTGTTTCCTGCAGACAAGATACAGTTAGATCTTGATTTTTTTCATTCAATATTTCACTTACTCTCTTTTAATTGAAGACCCAAGCCCATTTACATTCAGTATAAAAGGTAGAGTGGCATGTATTTCTGTCATTTTACTTTATTTTTAATATTGGATTCACTCATAATTCGAATTTCCTTACCTTCTGTAGTGATATTTATTCTTTCACATGCTCTATTGTCTCATTTTCATCTTTTTAATATATAAGATTCTTTTGAGTACTTCAGGAATGCTTCCTTAGATGTCATGAACTGTTTTATTTTACTCTTATGCAGTTGATGTATTGGTGTTTATTTTGTATCCTGCTAGTTTTCTGCATGGGTTTGTGAGTTCTAGGATTTTTCTCTTCTAAATAGAGAATCCTTTTGCTAGATTTAGCTCTTATTTCTCTGTATGAATCCTTTTTCTTTCTGTTATTTGCCTAATAGATCTGGCTAGAGTGACGAGGGCTATTTTATACAGAAATGTTCAAAGAGGGCATCCCTGTCTTATTTCAATTTTTGGAGGAATACTTTCAGTTTTCCTCCATTCAGAATCATGTTGGCCTTTGTTTTAAAATAAATAGCTTTTGAAATGTTGAGGTATGTTTTTACTCTCCCTTGTTTTTCTTGTGTTTTGAAGCTTCAAATGCTCTTCCTGCATCTACTGAGATAATCACGTGATTCTTGTCATTATGTGTATTGATGTGGTGAATCACATCTATTGATTTCTGTATGCTGAGTCAACCATTCATCCCTGGGATGAAACATACTAGATCATGGTGTGCTATCTTTTTAATGTGTTTTTGTATGCAATTTACCAGTATTTTGTTCAGAACTTTTACATTTATGTTCATCAGGATTATTGCCCTGAAATCTTCTTTCTTTGATGTGTGTTCGTCTTGCTTTGGAATCAGGGTGATCCCAGCTTCATAAAATGAGTTTGAAAGGATCCCATCCTTTTCCTTAGAATATTTTGAAAATGATTTATATTAGTTCTTCATTGAAGGTCTGGTTGAACTCAGCTGAGATTCTATTGGGTCCTGGGCTTTTCTTTGTTGGGAGGCTTTAGATAGCTTATTGAATTTCATTGTTTGAAATTGATCTGTTTAAATTTTCTGTGACTTATAGGCTCAATTTTGGTAGGTAATCTTTCTCTAGAAATCTGTCAGTATCTTCATAATTTTCTATTTGATTGGATTATAATTTTTCAAAATAATTTCTGATTATCATCTGTATTTCAATGTTGTCCATGGTGATATTTCCCTTTAAATCACATATTTTAGACAATTAAGTTTTTCCTTCTTTCTCCAGTTAGTATGGCCAAGGGTTTGTCAACTTTATCTTTTTTTCCCCCAAAGAATCAATTTTTGTGTATCATTGATTCACTTGAAACATTTTTGTTTCCCTTCACAGATTTTGGTTCCGATTTTCATTATTTCTTGTCTTGTGCTGCTTTTAGTTTTGATTTTTTCTTCCTTTTCCATGACCTTGAAAGGTAATGTTAAGTTATTTATTTGGAGACTTTCTGTTCTTTTAATGCATGAGATCAGTGCTATGAACTTTCCTCTGAGAACCACCTGCAAGTGTCTCAATGATATGCATATGTTGTGTTGCTATTCTCATTTACCTTGAAGTATTTTTAAATTTCATCCATGATTTCTTCTGCTATTCATTGTTCATGCAGTAGTGCATTCTTTAGTCTAGAGGTGTTGGTGTAGCTTCTATTTTTCATTATATTGTTGATTTCTGAATTCATTCCCTTATAATCTGATGGTATGCAAGGACTTCTCTCTAATGGTTTGTATGCACTAAGCATTGCTTTGTGGCCTAAGATATGGTTTATTTCAGGAAATGATCTGTATGCTGTTGACTTATTTTATTTAGCATGATATTCTCCAGTTCAATCCATTCATTGTCAAATGGTATTATTTCATTTCTTAAGACAGAGTTATACTTTTTGTGTTTGTATACCATTCAATATGTCTTGGCTACTCTGATTTGTGTTGCTATAGACATTGACATAATTGTATCCCTGTTGGTCTGCTATTTTATATGGGAGTGGTGAGGCTGCACATTTTTTACTTGTTTCTGATTTTAGAGGAAATGCTGTAGATTTTTCATCATTAAGTATGTCATTGGCTTTGGGGTTGGCATACATAACTTTTGTAATAGCAAGTTCTGCTGTTCCTAGTTTATTTTTTATTTTTTAATTTTTTACAGACTGCATTTTGATTCATTGTACACAAATGTTTCCTGTATTTCAATCTGTTTTGATTTTCATTTAGTTAGTTGCTCTTCTAGTGAGCTTCATATATTTAGGGAATTGGGATTTTGTGGTGGGATTTCTCCTTATGCAATATATCTTTAAGTATTCTTTGTAGTGATGGCTTAGTGGTCAGGAATCCTTTCAGTTTATCCTTATCATAAAATGTTTATTTTGCATCATTTCTGAAAGATAGCTTTTCTGGATATAGCAAATTTGGCTGGCAATTGTTATCTTTTATAGGTTTGAATATCTTCTTCTAGGCTGTTCTTGATTCTGGGGTCTAAGTCGAGAAGTGAGAAGTGAACCTCTAAATGTGACCTGATGTTTTTTCTTTTGTGGTTTTTAATACTGGTTCCTTATTTTCTACTTCTTGCATTTTAACTAAAATGTGTCTTGAAGAGGAACTTTTTTGGTCTTGTCTGTTGGAGACCCTGTATGTAACCTATATGCATATTTGTCATTTCTAAGGTGGGGAAATATTTATGCTGTCTCACTTAAGAGGTTCTGAATACTTTTCACCTGTATTTCAATATTCTCTTCTATCACAATGACTCTCAAGTTTAGTCTCTTGATGTTGTCCCAGTGTTCTTGTGTAATATGATCATGATATTTTATTTTTTTCTTTATTGTATGTTGAGTATTCAAGTTCATATACCCTGTCAAAATAGCCTTATTACCAAAGCATTATGCAAATTTAATGCAATTCCTATTTAAAATGCCAAGACATTCTTCGTAGAATTAGGAAAAGCAATTGTGAATTTCATCTGGAAAAATAAGGAAAGCAATCCCTAGCAAAATAAGCAAAGCAGGAGGCATCACAATACCAGACTTCAAACTATATTATAGAGTTATAGTAACAAAAACAGCATGGCATTGGCACCAAAACGTATGCACAGACCAATGGAACAGAATAGAAGACACAGAGACAGACCTAGATAAATAGTTATCTAATACTAGACAATGGTACCAAAAACATTCACTGGAGAAAAGATAGCTTATTCAACAAATGGTGCTGGGAAAAAATGGAAACACAATGTAACAAAATGAAGTTAAACCTCTATCTCTCACCTCACAAGAAACTCAGCTCAATGTGGATCAATGACTTAGGCACTGGAACAGACACCCTGTGAGTTCTAGAAGAAAAAGTAAGCCCAAATCTTGACCATGTCTGCCTAGGAAAGACCACTAAAACACAACAAGTTAAATCAAGAAGCAATAAATGGGATGGACTAAAAGCAAAAATCTTCTCTGTAAAAAACCAATCAATAATGTAAAGAGAGAGTCTGCAGATTGGGAAAAAATCTTTATTACATGCACCTCAGATAAAGCATTATCTATAGGATATATAAAAGTCTCAAAAATCTTAACTCCAAAAAAATGAATAACCCAATCAATAAATGGGATAAGGAATTGAACAGACACACAGAACAAAAAATACAATTGATCAACAAACACATGAAAAAATGTTCCACATCTTTAGCAATTAGAGAAATGCAAATCAAAACTACCCTAAGATTCCATCTCACCCCAGTTAGAATGGTGATTATCAAGAATAAAAGCAACAATAGGTGTTGGCGAGGATGTGGGGAAAAAGGTACATTCTTCATTGTCGGTGGGGTTTCAAATTAGTGCAGCCACCCTGGAAAGCAGTGTGGAGATTCCTTAGAAAACTTGGAATGGAACCACCATTTGACCCAGGTATCCCACTCCTTGGCCTATACCCAAAGGACTTAAAATCAGCATATTACAGTGATGCAGCCACATCAATGTTCATGGATGCTCAATTCACAATAGCCAGATTGGGGAACCAACCTAGATGCCCTTCAACTGATGAATGGATAAAGAAACTGTGGTATATATATACAATGGAATATTACTCAGTCATAAAGAATAATAAAATTATGGCATTTTCAGGCAAATGGATGAAATTGGAGAATATCATGCTAAGTGAGATAAGCCAATCTCAAAAAACCAAAGGACGAATGATCTCGCTGATAAGCAGATGATGACACATAATGGGGGTGGGAGGGCGGCAATAGTGGAGGAAGGAGGAACTATGTAGAGGGAAAAGAGTGGTGGTAGGGGTGGGAGGGAAGGAAAAAAATAACAGAATGAATCAAACACCATTACCCTATGTAAATGTATGATTACACAAATGGTATGCCTTTACTTAACAAAAACAAGATGTATTCCATTTGTTTACAATAAAAATAAATTTTAAAAAATACAAGCAATAATAAGTGTTGGAAAGAATGTGGGGAAAAAGGTACACTCATACATTGCTGGTAGGACTACAAATTGGTGCAGTCTGGAAAAGCAGTATGGAGAGTCCTCAGAAAACTTGGAATGGACCCCCATTTGACCCAGTTATTCTACTCCTTGGTTTATGCTCAAAGGACTTAAAATAAGCATACTACAGTGATGCAGCTACATCAATATTTATAGCAGCTCAACTCACAATTGCCAAACTATGGAACTAACATAGGCATCTTTCAACAGATGAATGGAGGAAGAAATTGTTGTATATATACACAGTGGAATATTCAGTCAGAAACGAGAATGAAATTATGGCATTTGCTGGTAAATAGATGTAGTTGGAGAATATCATGCTAAGTGAAATAAGCCAATCCCCCAAAAAACCCAAATGCCAATGATTTCTCTGATATGCTGAGGCTAATTCATAACAAGCATTAGGGAAGAATAGAGTTACTTTAGATTAGGTTGAGGGGAGTGAACAGACGGGCAGGGATATTGGGGTAGAAAGGATAGTAGAGTGAAACAGGCATTATTTACCTCATGTACATATATGACTGCATGATCATTGTGATCCTACAACATATAGAATCAGAAAAATGAGAAACTATACTCCACTTATGTATGGTTTATCAAAATGCATAGATGCATTCTACTGTCATGTAAAATTAATTAGAAAAATTAAAAAGAATTTAAAGTTGGTGGAAGGGGGATCCCATGAAAATAGGAGATCAGTGGAGCAGAAGAGATTGAAGAAGAGAGGGGACTGATGGAATGTAACTGACCAATGTATGCTATATATGAATGTACTACAGTAGATTTCACCTTTATATATATTTCAAAAGCAATAATTTAAAATAACTATAAATAAATAGAAGAGGATTAGAGTAGAGGAATGGGAAAAGGGAAGAGAGAAGGGGAAGAAAGAGAAAGTACTGGGGACTGAAGTGGAGCCAATTTTATTTCATGTATATATGGTTATGTAAAAACAAAATCCCCATATTATGTAGAACTATAGTGCATTACTAAAAACATTAAAAATTTCTTCTAGGCTTGTGATTATTTCTCTTTCTCCTTATCAGTATTGTAGTTTCACTTGCCTTCTTTATCCCCTTAATAAGATTGAGAAGCTATGTACAGTGTGCATGCCTGAAATCCCAGCCATTCCCCAGGCTGAGGCAGGAGGATTCCAAAGTTCTTTATAATAGAACCTGGAACATTAATTTTAAGACTATTACCAAAAAATTGAATTAACAAAGGAGAAATATTTAAGGCCTTAGACTTTCTTTCTCTTCAGGAAGAAAACATGTCAGTACTTAAAATGAAAACTTAAAGAAAGGTGATTGCACTATAATAGTTGTAATACATTAAAATTTTGGTAAGGTCACAGCATTGACATGGTAAAATAATGTTGGTTTAACCTTCAGGTGCATATTTGGAAATAAAAATTGGAAAATACAAGTAAATCCTCCATAATGTGACAATTAGTTCCATAAATTTAGTATACTATTTAATCAGCGGGCATGTAGGCAGTTTTGAGTATGTAAAACTCAAATGCATATGCACTTGCACTTCAAATTTAGTTGTAAACACAAAGAACATTTTAAATATTTTTTTAATTTAGTATGTGCTCACTTTTATTCAACTTCATGACATTGTGTATTACACACAAACACACACTTACACATTCTCATCAACAAAAATGAAATCTAAATCCACTAATGTGGAAAAATAACAAAACATTTTAGGATCCCTAAGCTTAGGAAATAACCCCAAGAATTTATAAATGGGATAACATTCAATTAAAACACTTTTGTACAACAAAGGAAACAGTTAGAAACATGAAAACAGAGCCTATAAAATGGGAGAAGATCTTTTCTAGCTACTCTTCTGACAGAGCTTTAATGTCTAGAATATATAAAAAATGTAAAAACTTTATGCCAAAAAATTAAATAACCCTTAGCAAACAGGCAAAGGAAGAAAACAGAATATTCCCAAAAGATGAAATACACATAGCCTACAAATATTTGTTCAATATTATTAGCAATAAGGGAAAGGCAAATCAAAACTATACTGATTTCATCTCACACCAGTCAAAATGACAGATGTCAAGAGTACACATCATAAATGCTGTAGAGGATGTGGAGATAAAGGAACGCTTTTGTACTGTTATTGGGATGGCAAATTAGTAAAACCACACTGGAAATCAGTATGGAGATTCCTCAAAATACTAGACATGGAACTATCAGCTATACCATCTTTCAGCATTTCTCATGAAGAATTAAAGTTATCTTTCTACAAGGATACATGCATACCCACATTTTCAGTAGCACAATTCACAATTGCCAAACTATGGAGCCAGTGTAGGTGTTCATCAACAGAAGGGTGAATGAAGAAATTGTGGTCTACATACACAATGGAATTTTATTCAGGGAGAACAAAAAATGAAATTTTGTGACTGGCAGCAAAATGAATTATGTTAAGCAAAATAAATCAAACTCAGAAGGTCAAGTGTTGTTTGTTTTCTCTCACAAACAGAAGCTAGAGAGGAAAGCCATAAATAAACGTGGGTCTAATCTTATGAAGATCAAACGAAGATCAGTAAAGGAAAGGGATCAAATGGAGGGAGGGAGTGTAGGAGGGAGGAAGTGTTAGAGAGTGAGGTTGGTCAAACTGTATTGTCATATTGTACCAATGCATAAATACGTAATGACAAATCCCATCATTGTGTACAACTACAAGGCACCAATCAAAAATTGTGAAAAAAAGCATGTAACCTTGATCACACTATAGTAATTGTAATAACATTAAAATACTGTTAAGGACCACAGTATTAGAAATAGCAAACTAAATTAAATGTTAGTCTAAATCTTTAGATACATATTTGGAAATAAAAATGGGAAAATAGAAAAAAGCACCAATAATGTGATATTTAGATTCATAAAGTTATTAATGACCACATGCTTGTTAGGATAGTGTTTAACCAGCTGACTTTTGGATAGTTTGAGTACATAAAAATCAAATGGGTGCATACTTGGAATTCAAATTTATTTGTAGATGCCAAGAAAGATTCAAATATTTTAAAATTTAATATATGCTTACTTTACTGCCAAAATTAAAGTTTAAAGCCACTTGAGTGGAAAAAATAACAATCCATTTGTCTACATAGCCCCTGGATTAAAGAGGAATTTGGAATAATGACAAAATGTTTTGCTACAAAGAAATATTTTACAGCAAACATAGCTAACATTGTTCTGAGAGAAAACACAGTCCTCTGCATTTATTTTTGAAAGTCTGAAAATGAGTAATATAAGATTACTAATTAAGGATTGACCAGAATGAATACATTAAAAATAAAGAAAAAAAAAGTAGAAATAGTTAAAAAAAGTACAACTAAGACATGAAAACTAAATGTATAGAAAGTTAAAATAAGGGGAAACTTGAAATGCTAAACCAGAAATATATAATAAGCTTTAGAAAAGCAAAAAATAAAAATATAGGATTTGAAAGCAGTAGAACACATGGTAAAATTTTTTTAAATGATTATAAAATGACTACACATTTTACTGCAGTATGTTTTTGGAAGTTCTAGCAAGTCCAAATTCAAATTCTGTGGCAAATAGAAAACAATTAATTATTACATTATTTCTCTCAAAGATTTCACTCTTTACTGGGCATGTTGTAAAACATTATTATGGAATATAATATGCCCATAGTTGTACACTGCTTTAATTATCATTGTGGCTATCAGAGCTTCAGGTTCCCCCATTCTTCCTTTATCAGTTCAGCATTTGTATGGTCAGGTAGCATGACAAGTATTGGAATCATAAGATTAATATGAGAACACCCACTCCTTACATGTTCAAGGTCCTGGGTTCAACCCCAGAACTGAAAAACAAAAACAAGTTTACCATAAAGACAATAATAATAAAATTGTAATAAAATAAATTATAATGGAAATCCAAATAATGCTATGCACTGAATTATTAGTGTTCTAAAACACTTTATTGTTTAACAAACTTATAGATTGACTATTAAATGTCCAATTTCATACATATTTGACTTGTGACTTGACCTAGTTTCTTCTGAAATCCTGTGTCTGACTCCTCTTCTTAATTAAGATAATAATCAGATGAAACTTCTAGTGAAGCCACTCCTTGAATTCGTCTCACTTCCACCTGATAAAATATGTGTTAATAATTTTATAAACCACCTTATTATTTCTGTATGTTGATAAACTCTTACATATTTCTCTAAAAATATCACCATGTACATCAATCCACCTACTGTAGATAAACATTATTTCTGAATTCCATTAAGGACACAGAAGGTGTTGTCTTCATGTCTAATCAATCCTACGATCTTTAGACAAGTTTCACCCTCTCTCCATTCCTCCCCTGATGAAGATTGCTTGCAATGCTTGACACCTACTGAATTCTCAAACAGATATGGGTATGTAGATTGAACTAGGGCTGGAGAATTCTACAGAGGAGAATATTACCCCCCAACTTTTTATTTAGAAACTCAAATTAACACCAGAATTCCTCACACATTCAGTCCTCTGCTCATGTCTTTCCAATAGATTCCCATCTCAGAATAAAAAGGAGACCTAGGTAACCTTGTCTGCCTCCTTCCCTGACCACAGCTCCTACAACTTGTTCCACTCCTCACTCCATTCCTACTGTACATGAATCCTGCCACACTTTGATAGTCTCAAATGGAGATTCAATACCCAATTAATGAACCATAGAAAGCTACAATACTAACAAGTATGAACAAGTTATCTGTGAACTTGTGCAATTAATAGCAGAAACAGAGGATAGAGTAAATCAACTATGATTTTGCCAAAATTCATCATATTATGATTTCATGAAAAGCAAATGCTTTGAAACAGTTAATGGTCATAAAGAAATTGAGATGGTGATTTTAAAATTCTTCTCAAATTGGCATGAATAAAAATTAAATCACCAAATAGAATAGATAAAATGCTTGTGAAGGAGAGCTATTACAAAATATATCATCTACACTTAAGCTCCTCTGTCTATGAGCATTTCTGTTTGTCTGCTTCATCATGGTCTTCAAACATGGCAACTTAAAGACATTAAAAATATTATTCAGGGGTAGGGCATAGCTCACTGCTAAGCCTGAGCAAGAACTTGGGTTCAATTCCTAGCAGTGTGCAAGAGTGATAAAGTAAACATGGTAAGTCCTTAACACATGAAGGATATGTGGGAATTCTTAGTACTATAGCAACCTTTCTGTAAGTCTAACATTGAAAAGTTTTCAAAATCTTTTTACATTTGTTTTTCTTAATCACATTCCAGGAGAGATCCATACATTATATTTGGTTGGTGTGGTCTTTCAGGGCCCCATTATCTATAGCAGTTCACATTTCTTTTTTTTAGTGCTGCTTATTTATTCTGGAACTGGATCAATTTTTTTGTTTTGTTTTGTTTGAAAATTGATGATTGTATCCACCTTGCATGATATGTTCCTGCAAACTAGCAGATCTATAAGCTTAATTAAATTTGAATTCAAACAAAAAGATGACATTATTAACTTAAGTATATATGTATATGTGTGTGTGTGTGTGTGTGTGTGTATACTAAAACTTTGTAAATTAATGTCTTCAAGCTTCATAGGAAATACAATGCCTTTACCCAAAGTATAGCCTATCTCAGATCCAACATTTTCAATCATTTCCCTTTTTGGTAAATTTTGAATGCAGTTCTATGTAACCCTGATTATTTTTAATTAGCATATAATTGTACATATTTATAAGGTGCAGTATGATATTTCAAAACATGCATATAATGTATAATGACCAGAGCAGGGAAATTGGTAGACATCACTTCAAACATGGACTATTGCTTTGTGTTGGGAAAAAGGTCTAAGTTGAATTCAGCAGAAGTGAGGTTACATTTTAGAGTTGATATAGTAAATACATTTATAGTAGATGTAGTTTCTCATACAACTAGATTCCACATTTAACCATAATAAACCATTACTTTGAACTTTCCTTCAAAGACAATTCATATTTTTCATTCTTGATACTTACTTGTCTTTGTTTTCTCATTTTCATATGGATGCAGTCTATCTTCAGAATGACACCACTTATTGCTTAATTTCTCAAAGGTTTTTTCCAGGATGAGATTGTGTTCTTTATTGCTAACTTGAAATTTTTGTACAATATCATGACATTCGCCTTGGATACGTGTTACTGTGTCTTTACTGTCAATTTCGCTGTAAAGTTCCTGCAATTGTTGAACCAATGTATTTTCATTTTGCAATTTTGTTCTCTCCTCTGTGGAATTCTGCTTCCCATAATATTTATTCCCTTTAGTTTGTTCACTTTGCCATGTGTGCGTGATTTCCTTCACACGACACTCTCTCTGGCTTAGGTTTCTTCGTACATATTCTAAAACCAATGTGATTTTTTCATATACTTGCTCTGTCTGACGTAACTTATTTTCTAGGCTATCGATCTTTCTTTCATACTTAAGAAGTTCTTGTGATAAAACCTCACTATTAACTTTGCAGTGAGAGTTATTACAATTTATCTCAGTGTGTGAATGCAAATATTCATCTCTGGCTCTGTGGAAAGCAAGTTCTTGGTATGCTTTTGATACCTGACTTTCATGAGGACAGGACGGAGCAGCAGTCAATCTTTCATGGTAAGACTTGATTTCTGTTTCTAGTCTTTCCCTATTTTGTTTTTCATCCTCAGTTTGAAAATTTAGCTTTATAATCTCACATTTAATGTTATTGAATTGCTCATTATGCTGGAATGGATTATCTCTAAGTGTTTCTGCCACTTTCCTTTTGATTGGTTTTCGAAGATCATACTTTCCTTTAACAATTTCAATATCTTCAAAGTATTTCTTTTCCTTTTCTTGGTTCTCTTGTTTTATTGTGTTTATTTCTAGTCTTGTCATAGAATTTGTATCTTCTGTTCTCTGATATTTATCTAGTTGATCTTTTCCTCTTTCATCACTAGTAAAATCCTAAGAAAACCAAGAGGATATTTAGGTAGCACTCAGCAAAATGATAGATCACAATTTACTCTGAAATAACAAAATAGCCTATTATTATGTACATCAAAATGGTTGCAATAAATGTATATCTAACTGTAGAAAAAGTAGATCTAAATTTCAGAGCTCATAAAAGCATACATTTCCAGAAGTTCAAAAAGTTAACTGAAGAAAAGAAATCTATGAGAGTATGAAAGAAATGATAATTTTAAGACTCTCAGAATTAAAGAACACTTTTTCTGAGTTACAAAAAAATATGAGACATAGAATAAGTGATTAGTAGGTTTGACCATGTTAAAAAAATATTTATACACTGATAACTAATATACAGAGGCATCCCATTTTGAGAGCTATAGAAGTATATATACTTTACTGATGAAAATTTCCCAAAGTTCTTTGGTTTCCTTTCCCAAAAATGTTCTACATGTATTCTAATTTTCTAATATTTTTGTATTTCATTATAAGAATTACATCTAATTAAATCCAAGCTCTAAACTCAGCACTTCTACATATACCAGTGAATTCTTTTTTAATCCATTATTCTGAAAAAGGGTGAGGTTGAAAGTGTAAGCAAACTATTATCCTCCTAACCCCATACCTCCTCCCCTCCTTTCACTCCCCTCTGCCTAATCCTCTATTTTTCCCTAACTTCCCCACCCCCATTGTGAATTAGCATCTGCATATCTGAGAAAACATTTGGCCTTTGGTTCTTGGAATTGTCTTGCTTTGTATGACCAATTAGAACGAATTTTAAAAAACACACCACCAACAACAAAAACAAGTCAAAGTGCAAGCAAGCTTCAGGATTTTCCCCCCAGTCCTCTGACTCCATTTCTAGTTCTCTTCCACCAAGACAGTAATTTCTGTCCTCTAAATATATAAATACAAAAGAAGGCTTATGGTTCAAAAATCTTAAGACCAAATAAAGTAATATGTATAAGGCTCTTCTCAGAAAATCCTGAAATTGTTTTCTGTTTAGTTATATTTATTTTTTTTACTACAATTTTTGAAATATGAGTAAATATGAAATAGAGAAAATACAATGACCTATTTTATTAGGAAAAAAATGATCATCACTAAGAATGTGGTATACTAATCCGTGTTTTCAGAAACTCTTTGTACTGAAAGAGGAGATTACTCGGAGGAAACTCTTTTACTTCTCAAAATGGAGGGAAGGATATCCAAACTAAAGTTTCTACTGGCTGCACTGTTCTTCCTTGCTTACTAGTGGGACTTATAAGCAGACCTCCATGTTAACATGCCAAGGGGGTAAAATCACTGCCCCAAACTAGAACATCTATTATTTGTAGCAATGGTTTGGAGATTATGAAAAAATCATGGATTGCTATGAAATATACTAAAAGTCTTTTCTCTGGCTGAAGCCATTGTGAAAGGGACTACTGAACTGCAGAAAAGACGAGTTGAAATAAGAGTGTTACTTTATCCAATGGGATAAAAATGCCCTGTCCCCAAAATATTAAGGATATAATGACTTTAAAATTCTCTACACATTCCCTGATGCATATAGCTTTTGTTTAAAGTATGCACACATATGAATGCATGCACATACATGTTTGAAAACAAGAAAGTAATCAGGAATCATTTGTATTTTGCATATCTATCTCTGTCATTTGCAAGAATGATTTGTCAGAATACCATCTTATAATGTTCTAGCATTCTGTTCTCTAAAAAAGTAGTGTCTGGGTGGCATTTTGTCCCTCTAAAACATAGAGATATATTTCAGTAAGTTTTTGATCACATGCCAGCAGGGGAGGTAAGTCTACAACCTTCATTATAAAAGCAGAACTCCCCTCGCCAAAAAAAAAAAAAAAAAAAAAAAAAAAAAAAAAAAACTGCTAAAAAGAAGTAGCCTGTCTATATCTTCTAAATTTTTCTAGTTTATTGGATAGTTTGTAACAGTCCTTTGAATTTCAGAAGTATCTGTGGTAATATCTCCTTTTTCATTTCTACCTGTGTTGATCTGAGTCTTCTCTTTCTTTTGGTTAGTTTGGCTAAGGGCTTATCAATCTTATTTATCTTTTCATAGAACCAACTCTGTTGCATTGATCCTGTGAATTGTTTTTTATTCTCAATTTCATTAATTATGGCTTTGATTCTTATTATTTTTTTTGAATTTTACTGACTTTGGAGTTATTTGTTCTTTTTCTAAGGATTTGAGGTGCAGCATAGATTATTTATTTGGGTTCTATTTTTATAAAGTAGGCACTAAAGGAATGAATTTTCCCTCTTAATACTGCTTTAATAGTGTCTTCAATATTTTGATATGTTTGTTTTCATTTGTTGCTAAGAATTTATTGGTTTCTTTTCTCATTTTTTTCATGAATTCATTCTTCATTTAGAAGACTTAATTTCCATGTCTTTATGCAGCTTCTTCATTATATTTTACTGCTAATTTATACTTTCATTCCATCATGATCTGGTCCAATTGTCCATGTTCACCACTTATATTCAATTTAGTTCTCAAATCTCTAGTCAAGGCAATCAGGAATAAAGGAATACAAATTGAAGAAGAAGTGAAACTATCACTGTATGATGATGAAAAAATTCTACACCTAGAAAACCCAAAAAAATTCCACCAGAAGATTTCTGGAGTTGATAAATAAGCTTAGTAAAGTAGCAGAATACAAAGTCAACACTCATAAATCAATATCTTTTTTTATACTCTGACTCAGAGAAGAAATGAGAAAAGCCACACCCTTCACAATATGATCAAAAATAAATAAATAAAAAACCTGGGAATTAACCTAATCAAGAAGGAGAAAGACCTGTATAATGAAAATCATAGCACACTGAAGAAAATAATTGAAAGTGACCTCAGAAGATGAAAAGACCTCCTCATGTTCTTGGATAGGTAGAATTAATATTGTCAAAATGACCGTACTCCCAAAAGCAGTATACACATTCAATGCAATACCAATACTTCCTTCACAAAAGTAGAAAAAACAGTACAACAATTCATTTGAGAGAATAAGAGAACCAGTATAGACAAAGCACTTCTGGGAAAGAAAAATGATGTAGGAGGCATTGCAATATTTGATCTCAAATTAGAGTATAGAGTTATAGTAACAAAAACAGCATGGTATTGGCATCAAAATAGACACAAAGACTGTGAAATAGAAGACAAGACACAGAGACAAACCCAAATTTATGCAGCCATGGGATATGTGCCAAAGATGCCAAAAATATAGGTCGGATAAAAGGCAGCCTTTTAAATAAATGGTACTAATAAAACAGCATATCCCTATATAGAAGAATAAATTTAGATCCCATTTTTTCATTCTGAACAAAAGTCAAATCAAAATAGATAAAAACTAAGCAATTAGATCAAAAACCTTGAAACTGCTCTAAGAAAACATAAGGTCAACATTGCATCGTATGGGTTCAATTACTGATGTCCTAAAGCTCAAGAAATAAAATCAAGAATCAAGAGATGGGATGCCATCAAATTAAAAAACTTCTACCCAGCAAAGGAAATAATTGAAGGAGTGATGAGAAAGCCTATGAAATGAGAAAAATTCTTTGCTATTTACTTCTCAGAGAGGAGACTAATATCCAGAATATTTAAGAAACCCAAAAACATCAATGACAAAAAAACAAATAGTCCAATCAATAAATGGGCAAAAGAACTAAACAGAAAATTCTCAAAAGAAGAAGCACAAATGACCAATAATATATGAAAACTCTTCAGCATCTCTAGTGATCAGGGAAATGCAAATTAAAACTACACTAAGATTTCATCTCACTCTAGTCAGAATGGCAGTTATCAAGAACAGGAATGATAAATGCTGGCAAGGATATGGGGGAAAAGGAACACTATTACACTGATAAATGATGGTGAGGATGTGGGGGAAAGGCACACTATTACATTGTGGTGGGACTGCAAACTATTAAAACTACTCTGGAAAGCAATGTGGAGATTACTCAAAAAACTAGGAATGGAATCACCATAAGATACAGCTATCGCACTCTCCCACTCCTCACTGTATACCCAAAAGATCTAAAATTGGCATACCATAGCAATACACTTCAGTGCTTATAGAAGAAAAATTCACAGTAGCCAAACTGTGGAACCAGTCCAGGTGTCCATCAATGGATGAATGGATTAAGAAAATGTGGTAAATATACACAATGGAGTTTTACTCAGCCATAAAAAAGAATGAAAGAATGATATTTGCCAGTAAGGGGGTGGAAATGGGGAAAATCATGCTAAGGGAAATAAACCAGACTGAGAAAATCAAAGGTTGAATGTTTTCTTTCATCTGTGGAAGTTAGAGCAAAATAAGGGAAAGAAGGCAGTGGGGGAGGGGATGAGAAACCATAAAGATACAGGAAAGAATAGTGAAGTAAATGTAGGTGAATGAGAGGAAAGAAGGAAGGAAAAGGGGAAGATAAATGGAATGAATTTAACAAAATCGTGATATAATCATATATAAAGAAACCAAAGGGAATTTCACTTTCATGCATATGTAAAAGAAAGGATGTTTAATAGAGAAGAGAGGGAGGATAGAGAAGGAGGAAGTGAGGAAGAGGGGGAATGGGGCTTGAAATCAAATTCCTTGCAGATGAGACTGAGTCAAAACCCAAATGCTATGTATAATTATGGTCCTCTGATAAAAATATAGAGAAGGAGCCTTCATCCCACATGGATATATCAAGGAACTTTATCCCACATGGAGAGCTCAAATTTTAATCACATAAATGACAGTTAAATTTTCAGAGCAAAAACATATCTTAAATACAGACTGAGGCAGTATCATGAAATACAACATTTTACAAAACTTTTAACAAATGTCTTGATATTTTCAAAGTGATTTAGCCTGTTTTATAACATAAAAGCCTAAAATAACAATTATGTTGGTGATTTAACCCCACTCACCTTCCATTAATACATTCAGAAATCATGCTGAGCATTTATTTGATGTCAACATTTGCAATAAAAAATGCCATCACTTAACTTTAGGATGAGATGGCCTTTTGTTTTAAACCTAAATAATGTAGTCAGGCATAGAATAACAATGCTTTGTTAGACAACAGACTGGATATGTAAGAGTAATATACTCATAAGAGTATATTGTGGGGTAGACATCTTCAGTTTTTTGCATGGTGTGAGTGCAAGCTGATGATTGCCTAATGATGAAATTATTACTGAACAATGTATTTCTTAGATCTTATCCTAATCATTAAGTGAAACATGACATATATAGTAAATTATACAAATATCATAATTAATGTTAAAATAAAGTAAGAAATTTGAAACTTTACTGAGGATTACTTTACCTGAAATAACTTATTTCTTGAAGTATTCAGGTTCCTAGCTCTTATTGTCTGGAAGATTTCAAGTTGTCTTTTTAGTTCCCTTTCTGTATTACAATCCCCTTCTCTTTCTCTTAGCAGGTTAATTTTTTTAAAAAAGTAATCAGGATCTCTTCTCTTTGTAATTTCCTCTTGCAGGTGACATCTGCATTTAAATAGGTTATCTTAAAATTCATTTTGTTAGAAAGTAAAAATTACATGTTGTGATCTGTCTCTTTGTATGTTAATTTATTATTCTAATAAAAATTCTGTGTTCTCAAACAAGTTTCCCTTCTTGTGTTCATGTTTTATTTTCTTCTTCAATATTTCTCAAGGGAGATACATATATATATATATATATATATATATATATATATATAAAGGTAATTTAGACATAGAAAGGTAATAAAGAACCTTTCATTACTGGGCAATATTCTGTTATAATTAACTCTGGTAGAAATTATGCAAAAGAAATTTTGAGATAATTCTGTAAATTGACAAGTTGAAAGTTTTTATTTTTTACTTTCTTACAAAATGAATTTTAAGATAACCTGTTTAGCTTTCAACTTGTCAATTTACAGGAATCATGCAAACACATGATTCCTCCTCAAGCCTAAATATAATTCAAAGCTGTTTTAAAAATTGTTTACAAACCAGTTTAGAAGTTTACTAAAAATAAGGTTTTATCTTAATTTATCATTAAGTGTACCCCTAGAAATGATTCACAGTACTAGAGAGTATCTTCCCATGTTTTCATACAGCACATATCAGCACATTACTATAACCCAAGGCTAGTCTAAGGACTCTAATTCCTGTTATTACACTTTTAATCATTTATTTTTTATTTATATTTTCAAGTGATCTTGATTATTATGTACTTTATAAGCAACTTAAAAATCAGCCTTGGAAAAAGACAGGACCAGTATTTAATCCAATAAGAGAGAGTAAAATGTTCTTTTACTAGAGAAGTTGAAACTAATTTTACTTATGTATGAGAGAAGTTGAATAAACTCATCAGTAATCACTTTTCAGTTCATATTTTCTTTCATGGGTCTTAAGAATAAAACAGTACCAGGGGATGTAGTTCAGCAGTAGCACACCTACCCCCTTGAACAAGCTCCTGGGTTTGACTCCATACACCAGAAGAAAAAAAATGTATAGTTTTTCAAAACATGTTTCTTGGTTCAGGAAAATGCCCATTTCATTTTCTGTTGGAACTGTGAATTAACTTAAACTTTCTAGAGTACAATTTAGAAATCCTGATCAAATGCTTTTTAAAAAAAGTGATTCTACTTTAGCCAAACCTACTTTTGAAGAATTTAGTCAAAATAAACATGTAGAAAATGATTTCTATAAATGAGGCTTCTTAAAGCAATGATTGCCATACAAATTTTTTGTAAATGAATGAAAGACAACCCAAATCTTCATCTATAACAAAATACTGAGATTCCTGTAAAGTGGGCTTCCATGTAGCCAGTAACATTGTCACTGGGGAGAATAAGCATTTAATTGGTAGAAGTAATCATTCCTACCAACTTGTGATTATGTCCAAGATTTTCACACTCCAGAATAGTAAGTTGACTTCCTTATGAAATGCCAAAAGGTAAGTCAGGGAATACTAAAAGTCCCCTATGTATCTGTAGTTAAATTTTAAAAAATCATTCAAACATTTCTCTAAATTTAGAATATCATACCTCATATTTGAGAGTCTTTGTCTCCACTCTGCTCTTTCATGTTCTAGCTTGGATTTTACTTTTTTTGCTTCCAATAGCTCCATTTTTAGTCCATAAACTTCATATTCCATTTTTGCAAGTTTTTCTATAAGCGGGATGCAGTGCAAGCAGTGACATTTTTTATGTTCTATTGTTCTTTGAGATGAAATAACTGCATCCTTGATTTCAGATAGGCTAAGAGAATCTGGATAAGGGAGATAAGATAGAAGTAAAATATTTAAATATTTTTCATACATGAAGGACTTACATTTTCACAGGAACTCACTCATGCACTGAACAAATATGCAGAATGCCTACAGTTTCAGGCACAATATAATATATTCTGCAGAAAAACCTATCAGATGAGACTCATGTTCTTCTTTAGCTTAAAGTATAGAGGTGAAGACAAATGCATAATGTAAGGAAATTGACTTTTGTAATCACATAATGGAATCAAATCTACAGAAAGATTTCCCTGAGGAAAATATGGCTACCCAGAGAAATGAAGAATGATCAGGAAGTTGTTGGATAGAGGGTGAAGAAGAGCATTCCAGTCCACACACAGCATGTACTGAAACTCTATTACAATCTGCTTCTGGCCAAGATGGAGTAACAGGCTCTGCTTCCTGAGCCCACCTGAAACTACCAAAACCCAAACAGGCAAAATACATTAAATAGAAATTTTCAAGACAGGCCAAGAGGACAGTGTTCCCCAGTAGACAGGAAACAAATGATGTAAGCTCTGCAAGTGTGCCATCTCCCTGTTGTGAGGCAGCTTCCCCAGCCCTGACTCAAGGAGAAGAAGCAGAAGTAGAGTCCATCAGCCTCCCTGGGCTGAGGTGATGGAGCTGGGATTCTGGTAAAACCAAGACACAGAGAGATCACAGGACAGAGCAGGAGAAGAGAAAGCCGTACAGAGGAAGAGTCCTGGAGGTCTGCAGAGGGCCCCCTTTGAATATTTAGAAGACCAATGGACAACAAACACACAGGTGCCAAGAAGCAACTGAGACCAAAGGGAAAAGCACTGCAAAAGATCAGAGGAAACTGTCTTCTGTTCATGGAGTGCCAGGAGCAGTGTCTCTTCCTATCAGTCTGTGGAATATCTGAAATGTCACAGGACATGGGTGGAGTCATCAGCGAGTTCCAGTAGTGGAGAATTCATAACCAGCTGATCAACTGACAAATCATAAAAACAAGACTAGAAGAACCAAACTCGTTATCAATAACCTAACTGAATCCTGAAATAAAATTAAAAAAAAAAAAAAAAAAAAAAAAGGGCCAGGAGGATGGAGAGTTCAAAGCCAGCCTCAGCAACTTAGCGAGGCACCTAGAACTCAGTGAGACCCTGTCTCTAAAAAAATACAAAATAGGGCTACGGATGTGGCTCAGTGGTTGAGTGTCCTTCAATTCAATCCCTAGTACCACCCCCCTGAAAAAAAAGCATAAAAATTTTAAGAATCAAAGTAAACATTTGTCTCTTCAATAAACACAAGGGTTTCAAGGTTGCTTTAGGGCATTAGAACAACCCACTGCCCATACATGTAAAAATCACTTGGGTCAACCAGAGGTTGAAAAAGCAAAGGAGGAAGAGACCCATGTAGCAGAAAACACTGTCAGCATCCATTTTATAATATTTACAGCATTAATGGGCATACTCACATCTGTGAGGAATAATGTCTATACAAGTTTTTCACTGCTGCTTTGTTGTTGGAAATAGCAAAATTTTGGAAACAACCTAAATGTCCCATCTATTGAGAACTGGTTAAATAAATGATGATGCTTCCATATAATGAGTTCTCTGTGGCCATAAAACAATGAGGAAGCCCTTTATGTGCTGATAATATACAACATTCTCTAAGACATATTGTTAAGTGAGAAAAGTAAGGCACAGAACACTTTATTAAGTACATGCCATTTGTAGAAAGAATGGAGAATGGTATATACATATAATTGCATATGTAAAAACATCTCCCAATAGAAATCTAAGAATCTGGCAACACTGGTAGTAGGGAGGGAGCTGAGTGATTCGGGGACTCCTTATGAATTTTGAAACATGAGATCGTGTGTCACTTATTTTAGAATGTAAATAAAATTGAATTTTGAAATAAAAAAGGAGAACAGGTGGCATGAAAGATATAATTTTAAAAGAAATGCAAATTACACGTGTAGGGAGGAAAACTGACAGAAATCAAAGAGCATGATGACAATTAAGCCCAACTACATTAACCATTGAACAAAACAGGTTTGAACTCTGTTGTTTGTCTTATACACAGATTTTTTTTTTTTTAGGAAATTAGAAACAATTTAAAAAAACTCAGAGAAGGCAGATGTTATAGTTCATAACTGCACTTACAATTTTGTAGTCACCTCCTATGGGTATTGAGGTGAACTCAAGTGTCATATGCATCTGCTTAAAAGGTCACCTGGGACTTAATCATCTCCATGGGAGCAGTTTGTCTCCAGTAAACCGGCTATCACTGTACAAAGTGATCCCTCACAGTTTTTGTATATTTTCCCCATATACAACACCTTTAACCCATAAAATATTTTAATTGTTTATATTATGAAGAAACCTTTGGTCAACAGCAGTCTACTAGTAACTATGATTTTGCAGGGTTCAAATATACACTCATATTTTTTGACTGCACAGCTGGTTGGCACTCCTAACCCCAACACTGCTCAAGGGCCAAATGTATATAACAATCATGTTAAATCAAAAAGGTCTAACAACTTCAATTAAAAGACAGGTTGTTAGTATGGACAAAATAGTCTGATTCAACTACACTTCCTAGAAGAAATATGCTTCCTGCAACCATATGCTTCCCATTTCCTATGAGAAATACTTTTTAATATAGATACAAATTGATTAAGCATGTGAAAAAAGATAAACCACATGACAATTGAGAGAAGATGGTTTAACAGGAATGGCTATTTAAAGATCAAATTAGATTTCATAGTATAAAACCCTAACAGCAATAACCATGGTCATTTCACAGTGATAAAAGTTCAGTTAATAAAGAATATACACAATCTTGAATGTTTTGTACCCAAACAGATGCAAAATTCATAAGGCAAAAAACTGAATTACAAACAGAAATAAGCAAGTTTACAATTATCATCCGAGGGGCCAAAACCCCTTACTCAACAAGTGAGAGTATGATGGGTGGACATGTTTGACTCCATGGAAATGTTATAGGCCAAGGCATTATGGGCGATGACTAAACAGACTCCATTTTACCTTGAGACTCCATGTTAATATTGTAAATGCTTCTCCCATGGGAACGCCCCACCTCTGTACCCATCAACAGTTGCTTAGCATGACTTGTTTGGCAATACAAAATGATGAAATGACAATTCTTGTATAATGAAAATTGTTCTCTTTTCGATTCCTAGTTTCCTAAACAATGTACCATGTTAACAGTGATGTCAACAGCGATTGTTTAGATTTTAGTAACTATTCATTAATTTGCACCTAAGTAAGGTCATTTTGACTCACTTCCCCCTCTGCTAATGATTTCAGATCCCATGATGTTAGTATGTATCATCATACTAACTTATTATTGATGTACTGATTTATGGTATAAAACCCCAGCAACCCTATGGTCAGGGCTGTTCTCCAATACCCATTTTTGGGGCATTGTGTGAGACAGTCACTTGGATGGCTTAATAAAGACTCACAAATTTGACCTTCTCAGTGGTGATCAGTCTGTTCTTAAGTTGCACCCCACAATAACAGAAAAAGAAGGCAGAAAGTCAGCAAGAAAGTATGAGCTCAACACCACCTTTCTTCTTGCCAAAATGGAACATATGCTAAGATTATACAATGAATTGTAAAGATTGTTATAATAATTTAATGATGCACAGTATCAGGATCAGAAATCAACAACAAAAGTATGTCTGGCAAATGACATAATTCTTTCTTTTGACTGAGTAATAGGCCGTTATATGTGTGTGTGTGTGTGTGTGTGTGCACTTGTATGTGTATATATTCCATTTTCTTTTTACATTAATCTGCTGGAGGGCACCTGGGTTGGTTTTGTAAGAATTATTCTCCAGAAAGAATTTTGCATGATTCTAAAAGAGATGAAATATATCTGAAGTGACATATTTGAATCACACCTATCTTACTAATGCACATTGTATCTATGCATTGAAATGTCACAGTTTACCCCACCAATATGTCCAATTACTGTGTCAGCTAAAAGTAAAATGGTTTAACAAGGAATTAAAATGCTGTGACACAAATGACAATATCTGTGATTGAACAAATACATGTTAGACTTCATCAAAATTTAAAACTGAAGTTCTTAAAAAGAACCTATTAAGAGGAGAAAGTATCAAACCACAAAGTGGTGAAAACTTTGTCCAAAAAGAACAGCTAATAATGGGATGGTATTCAGACCATATAACAAACTCTCCAAACTCATCAAATAATGAAGACACTAACTTTTGAAGTGGTAAGAGACAGTGGAAAGAATGAAAAAATTTCCTGTGCACATTTTTGAATACACCACAGTGAATCTCAACACTGTGTACATCCACAAGACTGGAAAACTAAGTGGAATAAGATATATTCCATGCTTCTGCAAATATATCAAAATCAATTCTATTGTCACGTATAACTAAAAAGAACAAGTAAAGAAAGAATTGAAAGGATAAATGACCAAAAACTTATCCAAATTAATAATAAGCACGTGAAAATATGCTCAACATTATTGGTCATTAGTGTAACACATATTGAAAGCATACTGATGTGTGCATGTGTGCAGAGCACCCCCATTAGAATGATATAATTATTAAAAGTTGACGATACTCTGATATTGATGATAGGGAAGAACGGGACCTCTCATACTGTGGGCATAGAAAATGGTAAAAATATTTTGGAAAACAGTTTGAGAGTTTCTTAATCAGGGAATATACAGGGGCATGAGGAATATTTTGTGAGTAAGGGTTTCTTAACTATCTTTTTTTCATGTGTTCTTTTCATTATATATGACAGTAGAATGAATTTTAGGAAATTGTAATACATAGAATGTAACTTATTTCTCTTTAGGAGCCAGTTCTTGTGCCTGTACATGATGCAGTTACTCTTATCATGTATTCAAATACAAGGCCAGGAAAGTTCTGTCTGATTAATTCTACTGTCTTTCCTATTCCCCTCCCCACTTCTTCCATTTGTTCCCCTTTGTCTAATCTGATGGATTCCTATTCTTCCTTTCCACACAATCCCTTATTCTGGGTTAGCATCCATGTATCAGAGAGAACTTTTGGCCTTTGGCTTTTTGGAGAATGAATTATTTCACTTAGCATGATATTCTTCAGTTCTATCCATTTACTGGCAAGTGCCATTATTTTCATTCTTTTTTATGACTAATATTCCATTGCATATACATACCAAATTTTCTTTATAAATTCACCCACTAAAGGACACCTAGGTTGTTTCCATACTTTACCATTGTGAGTTGATCTGCTATAAACATTGATGTTTATCAATGTTGTAGTATGCTGATTTTATCTCCTTTTGTATACACCAAAGACTGGGGTAATTAGTAAAAATGGTGGTTCCATTCTAACTTTTCTGAGGAACCTCCACACTGATTTCCAGAGTGGTTGCACCAATTTTCAACCACACCAGCAATGTATGAGTGTTTCCTTTCCCCCACAACTGTACCAACATTTATTGTTGCTAGTATTCTTGATTGTTGCCATTATAACTGAAGTGAGATGGAATCTCAGTTTTTTTTTTTTTTTTTTTGAGCAGGTTCCAGGGATTGAACTCAGAGGTACTTGACCACTGAGCCACATATCCAGCCCTATTTTGTATTTTATTTAGAGACAAGGCCTCACTGAGTTGTTTAGCACTTCACTTTTGTTGAGGCTTGCTTTGAACTCAAGATTCACTGGCCTCAGCCTCCTGAGCTGCTGAGTTTACAGAAGTGCACCACTGCACCCAGCTGATTGTAGTTTTAATTTGCTTTTCTGCAATTGCTACAGATGTTGAATATTTGGATTATGGTGTTTAAGCATGTGTTTAATACACACGTCAAAACTTGTCAAACTGCACACTTTATATATGCTCTGTTTAATATATTTCAATAGTATTTCACTAAAGCTTTTGAAAGCATAAAGCTGCACTGCAAGGACAAACATCAAAGACACTGGTTAGGATGCAGCAATGCAGGATAAAGCCAGAGGACTGAAATCTTTAACCTTATAGCAAAGATAAGTGAGAGCCAGGTTTCAAAGGAAGGGTTAACATGATCAAATCTGAACTCTAAAAAATGTGTAATTATGACAGTAGTCTTGAGCATAGTTTCACAAGGCCACACAGCAGGAAAAGCAGGTCAAGGTTTACTGCAGGCTTCTGATAGAGACAATGGTACCCTGACAAGATAATGGTCAAGGCACAAGGGAGCAACACAGCCAATAAAAGTAGTTGGAATGCCATTCACAAAGAAAAGTGCAGTTGGAATTATCATAGCTCTCTGACTGAGAGTGTAATGTAGTTCTCCATCTATTTTAATACAAAGTATATTTCTGATAGGAACAGATATAACACATCACTGCTCCATGGTGCCGTGCTCAGCAACATGTGCATCTATTACTATAATATACATGAAAGGCCTAATTTTTATGCAGAGGTCCTACCTTTACATGACATTTTGTGTTGTTCAATCAACAGCAAAATTTTCTCATAGTTAGGGTAAGCCAACTCAAAATCCTTTGAGGCTGTTTCAGATGACTGACTTAAGTTATTAAGGTCTTCCATGGCATGGGCTTGTTTTTTGACCTGTAAACATAATATGATTTGAAAATATCCTCCAAATATATATATCATGTACCAAATTCATAGAGGGAACAATTTTCTGTCATTTTATATGCAACAACACAGGTGCTTGTAAAAGAGCTAGTTTCTGTCAAAAGGATACTTTTATCAATGGTGACTGTTTCTTATTCACTTTCTCAAAGTAGAAGTCTTTACCTAACAATAGATTCTCTACTTTTCCAGGTTACATTTTACAACATAGTTTTAGACTGAATCACCTAGCCTTTCACAGTGTATTTTTCAATACAATACTCTTTTATTATTTTTAACCATACCTTTTCTTCATTAGATGTTTTTTCTCTGAGCCTATGAAAAGAAAAAAAACACAGACATAAAACCTTTTCAGGTAGATATTAATATATAAATAAGGATGTCTAGTATCTTTGTATATAAAATATCTACATTTTTAATTCATTTCTCCTATTCATAAATTCTACAGGCTATTTAAATTTCAATCATAAACAGAAAGAGTAACATTAAGGGACAAAATAATACTAACCGTAAGTTCATAATAAAACCAAAATTTAGATCACACTTTTTGACAGTCAAAGCCAAAGTATGTTGCATGCATTATTTGATAGAAATAAATACAAAATTTTTATTATAATCAAAATAAAAGACAAATTTTTACCAAGAACTCAAACCCATTAGTAAAATATGACTTAAATCCTTCTACAAGAGAAAATCTTTTTGTATAACTTCAAGAGTTAGGTTTTCAAAACCTACAGTGTAATCACTGTGCATGTTTCTTACACTCCACATGGGTTCAAATTCTTTTCATCTTCACAATTCCATAAGGCAGATAGTACACTAGGTATTTTATAAGAGAAGAAAGTAGGCAAAGAAAGGGTAAGTAACTTGCTCAAAGGAAGCAAACCCAGAATACAGGTTTCAGGTTTTAAAACATGTGTTTCACAATAAACTGAAAAAGTGTTTTAAGAGAGATAACAACAGATCAATCTACAATATCATTTCTTATCTGGTGATAATTATAAATAATAATTTCTGAATCTTGCCAATATTTTAAAAATAAGGGTTTAGACCAAATCAATTTTGAACACCTAGTTTAGTTTCAATTAACTAAAGATTTATTTTTTCTAAAGAAATATATCAACAGGCATCTTTATCTATTCAACAGTTTATTTATACATTTCACAAATACTTTCTCAGCACAGAATCCATTTTTAATGACACTGTTGGTATGGGGAAACAAGGTTTGTATGCTTTAAAACTTTAAAATGCCAAAGCAATATTGGGTAGTAATTTGTCAATTGCTCACATTTCTGTTGGGTACAAACAAAAGCTTCCATTTTCCTCAAACACCTATTAAGTTGATACACCTGGCATTTTAGAGTACCATACAAAAAAGTCATAGCTACACATGATGATACTCCCAAGAATTTGAACACAATTTGTTTAAGAGGTGTCATCAAACTGTTGTAAATATATTTAATTCTGAAATTATCAGTCTGATATAGAACCATCCTCATTATTAAAATGAGTGCATACTATATTAGTTTATGGATATGACAATTTAACTATTTCCTTATTGATGAGTATTTAGACTAGTTCCAATTTAATGATATGACAGTGCTATAATAAACACTCTTAATATTCATATTTATGTATATATTTGTAAAAATGTTTTCTATATATATTGTATATTTAATGTACCTGTTATGCCTATTAGTATATTCACCTACTGTTTATTATGTATAACATGCAATGTTAGTCCCTTAGATGTGTGTGTAGGTAATGCATTTACAAGTCAACTTTTCCATTCCAAGAAGGCTCTAGTAATAGATGTGAAGCTTTTAGTTTTGAGGAATAATATTTTTAATCTTTGGTACATGCCACTAACGTACCCTTCCAAAAGTGCTGACCAATTTAATGTAGGAACAGTATATGAGAATGTCTTCTTCCTCATAGTTCCCAATGTTTATCATTACTTTGCAGATAAAATGTTCATTAACAAATTTGGAATAAAATCGATCTCATTTTTTATTTTCACTTTCCTGGAAACCCTCCAAGGTTGAATATCCCTAGTTAAAGCTTAATGTACCTTAATCATGAACTATGAGACCAAATGAGAATGAGATTTGGAGAATAACAATTATCTACTGTGAAATACTGCCACAGGCTTACCCATCATATTCTTGAAACTTCCTAAGAGAAAAGCACTTATGGTCAGTTTTTCTGCTCTCTTTCTGTTCAGTTGATTCATCATCATAATCATCATCATGATCATCATCCTCTTCAGTGCCTTCCCATAGGTTTTGTGATTTGTCTCTTTCAGCTGGGTGCTCCTTGTTTTTTTCCTCAACCTTTAAGGAATATTTGATACTAAGGATAACTGCTACTTTTCAATAAGAAGGTTTCTTTTCTGTTTTCATCCTTGATTTTACCACCTGATTTAGTTTAACTGTCACTTCAACCCATAAAATATTCTCTGCTTCCTTTAATTTTCTAAAATGTCATTGAGAATTTTTATAAATTCTGCTTTATTTTTGTTCGAGTGGAGAAAGCAGAATCTTCCAAAATTTCAAATAGAACAATTTTTCATTCCATATTTTCATTGTGATCCATTCTTTGCTATCTAACATTTACACTTCCTGTATGACTAGCAGATGCACAAAGAAAACGACATGAAAGGAGTCCTCTTTTCTCTTTACTACCTGGATCTTAAATGAATCATCCAGATTCAGGGACTGTGTCATTGTTGAGCCTCAGTAAAGACAGGAAGATTTCCCCTTTCTGCACTAGTCCTTCCCCCTTGCCTTTTGCAATTCTTTAGTCACTTGGATCCAGGGAGAGCAAAACAGTGAAGGTGCTCAATGTACTGTATGAACTAAAGTTTGCTGCAACAAAAGGAATAGGACAATCCTGCTGCCTTGTAACTGGAGTGCTGGAAAATGAGATGCTTTGCAGATGGGTTATCTACATTACATTAGCCCCATTACCTACTTGGAAGTAAATTCAAGAAAGATTTAATGAGTCTGCCCAAGCTCCCAAGTGGCACTACCTAGCGTCTTGGTGGCATGGAAAGATGCCACAATTTCATAATGCTGGTTCAGATAAATTATCTAGAATTGCATACTAAACAGATATGTTAAGTGTGACCCAGGGAAAGTGAAACAATGCTTTCTTGGGAGATGGGAAGCCTCCCAGTTCATTTGCCACTACATTTGTTTTAAAATGTATCTCTATATTTTTGTTTATATTTGAAACTCAGTGATCTTCATAAGTCCATGTTCTACATTAGTGTCAAGTCCAACATTTGGGACTGAGATTTAATGCTTCTTTATGGAATAAAATCATACATACCAAAATTAACATTTTCAAAAAAAATCTTAAAGGGCTGACTGAAACAGAAACATTAAACAGTAGTGATATAAAAAATGCATAAGTATTGCAAGCACAAGGCCCTGGGTTCAATCCTCAGCACAACAACAACAACAACAACAACAAATGCAGAATTATATGTACTGGTCAAAAATGTTTAAAGTGCTTATACTAGAATTATAAGTTTCAATTGTCTAAGTAAAACAGATGAATTTATACAGATGAAAGCACAATAAACAGATTAGTTTCACTGGAAGAAAATGTTACACCTCCCAAAACTAGGCTATGGATATATTCCATCTCAGTCATGACTTCCTTCCCCTGACATTTCCATTTTTTTGTTTAAATAAATGCCAATTAATCTTAGTTCAATAGCAAAAACCAAACAAAAACACTTCAAGCTTATTACATTCTGTAAGCAACTTCCTCTATTCCTATTTTGGTTCAGAAGATTATATGGTATAGTACTAAATCTTCCAGTTCATATGCACTTGGAAGACTGATTGACGAAAACTGATGAAGAAGAAAGATGATGAGAATATTTTCCTGAACTCCTATTTATGGAGAGAGCAGCAAGCATCTATTTCTAGATACAATTTCATATTTAGATAACCCCATTTAATACATGAGCTTTTTAAAAGCAGGAAATCAGAATATAATTGATAGTGAGAAAAACCAAGAGCAGCAACAAGAGAACATCTATCTCATTCTGAAGGTGAACTTTTGCTTTTTCTATTGCCAAGACCTCTACTTGTAACATGCCTATCTCATTCCTAAACCTTCACTTGCCTTGCAGTAATTGGTCATCTGGACATTCTTTCATTATTCTGTCACTATGTGGTAGATAGAATCTCATCTTATCTAATTCGGTTCCCATACTCTTATAGCTATCAGCACTGCAATGATCACAGAGTAGCTTCTGGAACAAAATTTGGATTGATTTTGTTTTCTTATAAGTATCTTTAACAGTATAAATACTGGCATTTTCATTTGAGTAATATGATTCACTTCTTGGGAGTAGGTAAGATGTGAATCGAGATAGTTTTTTGGCTTACTACACCTAGGCATTTGTCCAACATTTAAATTCCAACTAGGAGTAATTATGTTCATGGTTGGTTTTATTTGCAGATCAAATTCTTGGTCTTCTTTCATTATAACAACTTCTGGGTTCCTTGCATTTTTATTTTCTGTATTATTATAAAATTCTCCTCCTCAGTGTTAGAAGCATGTTCACTTTCTAGTTGATCATTTTCAGGCTCTAATTTATTTTCACTTAGATGCATCTGAGAACATAATTTGTGAGAATGTTCCAGAGCATGTATGAGAAGGACATATATTTTCAAGTCTGGGTTCTTTTTATTTAAGACATTTCTGCATTACTACAGAGACAGACAACCAGAAGCAAACTTTCCTAACAATCAAGTATAGGACTTGTCAAATTTGAGTGTCTTTTCTTTAAAATGGTTCTTTCTTTGATGTTATCACATATTAAGAGCCAATATCAATAGACATCAAATAAGGCAGTGTGTGGATGTGAAGGACCTGAGGAGCAAAAGCAGTTGGATTTTACTGGCTGTCAGGAACATGGGCTTGGCAAGGTGATCTGGGGGTCTCTATGGCAGCACAGCTTGGCAGTCCCTCCACAGCCCCTTCTCACTCACATGATTATTTCACTAGATGTAGGAAAAGCATTTGACAAAATAAAGGTTAAAACCACAAGAAAAACAAAGGAGAGTAAAAACATGCCTCAACATTTTTAAAGTTATTTTCTCTACAAAATGGCCAACATTATGCTAAAAAGGAGAAAAACTAAAATCATTCCCCCCAAAATTGGAATGAGACAAGGATGCCCTCTTTTACTACTTAATAACATAGTCCCTCATCGCTCTAGCCAGAGCTTTTAGGAAAATAAGAGAAAGCAAATGAATTCTTACAGGAAAATAAAACTAAACCTAGCTCACTTTGACAACAATATGATTCTCTCTTTAGAAGACCCTAAAAATGCACCAGAAATATTCTAGAACTCATGACCCCATGCAACAAACTAGCAGCATACAATATGAACACCCATAAATCAATTGCATAAGAGTAAACTCCAACAACTCATGACCACTAACACAGCACTGCTGAAGGTACTCAAAAGAATCCTACATAGAAAAGAGCAAGACGATGAGACAATAGAGCATGTGTAAGAATGAATATCACAAGAGAAGGGAAGCAAATGTGAATTAGGGCTGAATGCAATATTAAAAATAAAATGGCACAAAGATATACATACCACTCTACGACTCATACTGAATGTACATGGACTTGATACTTCAATTAAAAGACATTGAGTGGAATATTGAATGTAAAAGTCAAGACCCAACTGTACCTTGTCTGCAGGAAACATGTCTCATGTGAAGAGACTCACAGAATGAAAGGATGGAAAATGTTATGTACATTTCATACAAATGGAAGCCCAAAGCAAGGAGCAGTAACTCTTCTCATATTTGCCAAAAGACTTCAAACCACCATGTGCCAGAAATAACAAGGGAGATCTATGTACTGGTGAAACGAATATTCCAACAAGAAGCATAAGGGGTTATAAGTAATTATGCCATGGACTTCAGTGCCCCCAAATTCATGAAACAAAACCACTCAAAGTAAAGGGACAGATGAGCCCCAGGAAGATGAGGATAGGTCACTTTAATATATCACACTCACAAGTAGCTTTGACATCCTACTACAAATCAACCATTACTACACAAGTCAAATGTACTTTGGATCAAAAGCACTTTGTACAGTCTATGGAATATTTCTTAGA
Source organism: Sciurus carolinensis (assembly GCF_902686445.1). Classification (NCBI taxonomy): domain Eukaryota; kingdom Metazoa; phylum Chordata; class Mammalia; order Rodentia; family Sciuridae; genus Sciurus; species Sciurus carolinensis. Next base: position 102,754,165 of record NC_062217.1, read on the forward strand.
GACAAGTCAAATACTCATTCTTCTTATAAAATTTTCTCCAAAGCAGGCTCCATGTTGGATATCAAAGCTATTCTCCTCAAATACACAATGCAATCAGAATAATTACTGGCATAGTATCTGATGATAATAAGTTTTCAAAACCACACAACCCAAAAGAAAAGAATCAGTACAATCACTGTGAGAATGAACAGTATACTTTTCTAGTATGAATAGCTCTTCAAAGAACTCAGGGGAAATATTTAAAGACCTTTAGAATCAATTGAAAAGAGAAACACATCATAGGATCTCTGGGATACAATGAAATCAGTGCTAAGGTGGAAGAGTATAAATGGGACTACTTAACAGCAAATCTGATGGAAGGCAACTAAAATTAACTAGAGGTAAGTCTTGACATCATAATGCAACAAGAGAAAGAAAGAAATAACTATTAGTGCCAATTTAAATGAATTAGAAAATGAATAAGTAATACAAAGAATAAATGAAACAAAGAGATGGTTCTTTGAAAACATCAAGAAGTTTGATAAACACTGAACCAAACTAACAAAGTAAAGAGAGAGACGATATCATTGATAAATTTCTGACAAAAAAGTGACTTTTGAAGAGAAACCTTTCTGAAATCCACAGAACAATCAAGAACCATGCTGAAAACTTCAATGCCAATAAAACGGAATTCTAGAAGCCTGCTGGAATCACTTACAGTATAAAAATAAGAAAATGTAGAAGAAATGAATGAATTTCTAGACATATATTACCTACAAACATTAAACCAAGAGAACACTGGAAATCTAAACAGACCAATGCCTTGGCATTATATTGAAGGACTAATGAAAAGACTTCCAAAAACAAAAGCCCAGGACCAGACATATTCCTGGCTGAAATTTCTCAGAACATCAAAGGACAAGTAAAACTGATGATCCTCCAAAAATTACATAGAAAAGAGGAAAACAGGCAGAGACATTCTATGAGGGCAATGTCTTCCTTATAGAAAAACAGCATAACAACAAAACAAGGAAAGAAACATATTTAATAGTATTCTTGAAGGACATAAGTGCCAAAACCCTCATGAAAACCTAGAAAAAAATTTTAACCCTCATTTTAATGGTCAAACAACAACATAATATTGGTTTAATTCCAGAAACACAAGGATGGTTCAACATATGCAAATCAGTAAATGCAGTACAGCACAAAGAACATCAGAGATGAAAATCTCACAGTCATATCAATAGATATATAAGAGCCTTTGACAAAATTCATCAGTGTTATATTAGAAAAGTCTCAAGAAGCTTAGGACAGCAGGATCTTGCTGTGGGATTACAGAAGCTGTGTATGCCAAATCAAAAACCAATGGCAGACTGAATGGTGAGAAACTGAAAGCCTTTCTCCCCAAAATCAGAAACAAGTAAAAGATGTGCATGCTCATGACTCCTATAAAAACAGCACCTTAAATTTTAGTCAGAGCAATTAGACAAGGGAAGGAAATACAAAGTGAGTGTCAAATTCACCCTATTGACAAAACATCACATCCTCTATTAGAGGATCCTAAAGGCTCCACCCAAAGAACTTAAGATGGGATCAACCAATTTAGTAAAGTAGCTGAAAAGAAAATCAAGAAAAACATGAAGAATATATCTATACCATAAAAACAACCCCATGGAGAATGGTATGCAGATAACAACTCCACTCACAATAGAAGAAAAATTATACATAGGAATAAACCAAAATAGGGAGTTGATAAAACTATGCAGGCAAACTGGCAGAAAGAGAAATGGAAATTGAACAAGATTGATAGAGAGGCCTCACTTGTTAATAAAAAGGCAGACATAGTATTGGAGAAATAGTTGCATACTCAAATGGTTCACTGATTTTAGTCAGTCCCAATCAAAACTCCCATGGTGTGTTTCCTGCAACTGGAAAAAATTATCCTGGAATTTGCATGGATGAAAAGAGACCAAAAATAGACAAAAGGATCTAGAGCAATGCAGAGCCATCAAAATACTCACATTCAAAATATAACACAGAGCAATAATCAGGAAAACAGCATCATGCTGGCAATAAAATACACACAAACCAGAGTTGATGGAAGATACAGAGAAGAAGCCACTTGGCTACAGCTTTTTCTTTTTCTTTAAAAGGGGCAAACAGCAAGAGAAATGATAAAGAGCCTGAAGAGAGAATCTAAACAATACAAGAAAAATTTGCAAACTATTGCTCTGAGATGACACTGAAAACAAAAGTATATAAAAAAACTGGAAATGCTTAGCATCATGAATACAATTAACCCAATAAATTAGGAAGAAATGGAAATTTCCCAAAGAAAAAGAAACATTCAAATAAATATGGAAAATATGTTCAAAATGCTTAGCAGTCATGTTAAATGCAATTCAAAACAGATGAAATACTCATAGATTTCCTCTCCAGTCAGAATGGGAACCATCAAGAGTACACAGAGTAAATGCTGCTGAGGATGTGGGGAAAAATGTATCTCATAAATATTTTGTGGGACTACAGATTAGTGCAGCCATTCTGAAAAGCAATATGGACAACTCTCGAATAACTTGAAAGGAACAACCATGTGATCCAGCTATTCCACTTCTGGGCATATGTCCAAAAGTTGTAAAATGAGCATACCAATAGGGATACAAGTACATAAACACCTTCACCAGCAAAACTCACAGTAGCAAAGACATATTGAAAGGGTAAAAAATGCACTATCTATACATGAAGATGTATTCATGTGTATTATAAAGACCTTATGCCATTTGCCAGAGATGGTAAAATAGGATATTGTGCTAAGTGAAAAAGGCACAGTGAGAAAATCAGTTTTGAAAAATTTACTCTCTCAGGATGAAATAAAAGTAAGTGAAAATATACAGTGTCAGCTGGGGAAAGGATATCATAGAGTTAAAAAGAAGATTAAGAGAAAATTATGATGGGAATGGAAGACAAATGAGGAAAGGGAGAGAACGTGGAATGAGATTGACAAAATAACTATTTGCAAGTATGAGAATATCACATTCCACTATTATGCACATCTATGAAACACCTATTAAAACTTAATAAATAAAGGAGTTGAAGATACACAAAAAGAGAAGACGAAGGTGAGATTGAAGGGAAAGGGATGTGGGAACCAGGGTCTGAAATCCTGTAAACAACATTCAGTCATGACGGCATCAATACGCATCCAACTACCCTATACAAGTCAACAATTTACTCCTACCCAATCCTCTGCATCTCAGTCCTCCACATACGTCTCCCTTGGTGATATACTTATTTGCTATTGTGAACTAGTAGGGGCTTTGTGTTTCTGGAATCATTGTCATCATTAAAGACTATGGGAGGTGATGTGTCAAAAAAGGGGTGGGGAAAAGTATTAGAAGGCACCTTACATTTTCAGGCCAGGACGAGGGAGTCATCTCAGGCAAACTTTTTACACTGAGGCATCTCACATGCCGGCTGGAAAACAAAGGTTCCACTTCACTGTCAGAATTGTCCACGTCATGCAAGGTTCGATTTTCTCCTTGCATCTGGGGGTCATATTCTTCTTTTATAATAATAAAACAAAGTAAAATACAAGTGAAACACGTTGTAATTTAGAATCAATAAGCAGCACAGGAAGAGAACATCTTTAAACACATTACCCTCGCTCCAGGATTGAAAGAAATTTTCATAACGTTCACCTTTTCCTCCACGGATACTCTAGTATGAAGAAAAACATGATAATTGTAATGAGCAAACATTCAATACTATTTAAAGTCAGCAGCACACAGATCATTTTTTGAAATGAACGATATATTAGGACACAAAGTAATGCTTCGTAGCAACAAAAAAATACAATGTAAGAGCTAAACCTACCTCTCTTTGCCAATATCTGGATTCAATTTAGAAGAACAAAAAAATGCACCTGAAAAATTCTAGAACTCATGGCCCATGCCACAAACTAGCCACATACAAAAGGAACACCCATCAATCTACTGCAGAAGAGTAGTTTCCAACAACTCTAGACCGCTAAGGCAGCACTGCTGAAAGTACTCCAAACAATCCTACTTATACCACACGAAGACAATGAGACAATAGAGCATGTACCATCACAATAGAGGGAAGGCAAATGTGAATTAGGGGTGAATCCAAAATTGAAAACGAAGCAAAATGACCCAAAGTAATACATACCACTCTACCACTCATACTGAATGTTCACATGCTTGGTTCTTCAATTCAAAGACATTAGGTGGAATATTGAATGCAGAAGTCAAGACCCATCTCTATCTTGTCTGCAGAAAACACACATCACATGCCATGGGACTGATAGAATGAAAGGATGGAAAATGGTACTCCATTTCCTACAAGTGGAAGCCCAAAGCAAGGAGAAGTGGCTCTTCTCATGTTCCCAAATGACTTCAAACCACCACGAGTCAGAACAAACAAGGAAGATCACTGCCAACTGGTGAAAGGAATAATCCAACAAGAAACCTTAAGGGCTAGAAATAATGATGCTTGGACTTCACTGCCCCCAATGTCAAGAAACAAAAACCACTCAAAGTAAAGGAGCAGATGAGTTCCAGGTACATCAGCGTGGGTCACATCAATATACCACTCTCACAAACTGCTATGCCTTCCAAACTACAAATGAACAGTTACTCCGCCCATCCAATGAACTCTGGATCAAAAGCACTTTGCACATGTCTATGGACTATTTCTTTAGAGAATAGTCAAATACTCAGTCTTCTCATAAAAGTTTCTCTAAAGCGGGTTGTATGTTGGACATCAAAGCTATTTGTACAAAAGTACATAAAGCAATCAAACTATTCCTGGCACATTATCAGATCATGATAAAATAACTCTTTGAAAATACAACAACCAAGAGGACACAGTCAGTACAGTCGCTACGAGAATGTGCAATATGCATTTGCAAAAGGAATGGCTCAACAAGGAAACGGGGGAAGTTTTTAATGACCCTCAGCATCAAGGGAAAAGAGAAACACATCCCAGAATCCATTAGATACAATGAAAGCAGTGCTAAGATGGAAGTTCATCAATGTACCTGAAAATCACAGAGATCTCAACTAAATTAACCACAGATTAATCTTGAGGTCTGAAGGAAAAAAGAACCATCTGACCCCAAGTCAGCAGAGAGGAAGAAACGATACGTATTTGTGCCAAAATAAGAAATGAGAAAATGAGTTAGCAATAGAAAAGATAAATAAAACAAAGGGTTGGTTCTTGGAGAAGGTCAACCTGTTTGATAAAACACTGAAGCAAGCTGATCGAAGGAAACACCAAGGAAGATGCCAATGAATATGTTCACAGACAACAACAGTGGATCTGGAACAGAAACCATTCTGAAATTCAGGGGACTATTAAGGACTTGTTTGAAAAGTTCAATGCCAATAAAAGGGAATTCCAGAGACCTGATGGGATGACTGAAAAATTATAAAAACTAGAAAAGAGAAGAAATGAATGAATTTCTAGACACATATGACCTCTAAACGTTGCATCAATAGGACACCAGAAATCGAAACAGACCAATAGCATGCACTCTATTCAAGCAGTAATGGAAAGCCTTCCAAAATCAAAAACACAGAACTGGACACCTTCATGGCTGAAATTTCCCCAAACATTGAGAGCAGCTAACACTGATGCCCCTCAAAAAGTTACATGGGGGAGAGAATGGAGGAAAATGGCAAACACTATCTATGAGGGCAATATCGTCCTCATAGGAAAACTGCATAAGAACATAACAAGGAAAAAATTGGTTCAATAATATTCTTGAGGAATATATTTGCCAATACCTTCACGTCATGATTGAAAGCAATTTCAACAACACATTTAAATGGTCATACAACATCGTAATATTGGTTTAATTCCAAAAAGGCAAGGATGGTTCCATTCATACAAGTCAGTAAATGCAGTCCAGCACACAGAGGATCGAGGAAAAGGCTTTCACAATCATATCAGTAGATGTATAAGAGCCTTTGACAAAATCTCACATTTCTATATTGGAAAGGTCTTAAGAAACTCCGGATAGCAGGATCTTGCATCAGTACTGTGCAAGCTGTGTATGCCACATCAAAAGGCCATGGCAGACTGAATGGTGAGAAATGGAAAGCATTTCCCCTGAAATCAGAAACAAGTAAAACATGTGCATGCTCACCACTCCTGGACATAAAAGCACATGAAATGTTAGTCAGAGCAACTAGACAAGGGAAAGAAATACAAAGTGAGAGGTTAAACTAAACCCACTGAAGGAATATCATGGCCACTGGTCCAAGATGCGAAATGCTTCATGGGAAAAAGTTCAGATGGGATTTACTAACGTAGTAAAGTAACTGAACACAAAGACAACATAAAAATGCGAGGATTATACCTACACAATAAAGACAAGTCCACTGAGAATGGAATCCAGATAACAACTCCACTCACAGTAAGATAAAAGTTATACATAGGAATAAACCAAATGAAGGAGCTTATACAGCTATGAATGCAAAATGGCAGAAGAGAGAAATCAACATTAGAGGTGACACAAGATGAAATAGAGACCTGTATTATTCATGAAAAGGAACACCTAGTACTGGGGAAATTTGCATACCCACAGTGCTTCACTGATCTCATGCAATCCCTGAAATACTGCAATGATATTCTTCCTGCAACTGGAGAAAATTATCCTGATATTCGCACGTATGGAAAACGGACCACAAACAGAGGAAACGTCAGAAAAAAGAGTAAACGGGAGACATCCTCATACCCAATTTCAAAGGATAACACAGTTCAAGAGTCAGGACAACAAGGTGATGCCAGCATTAAAAAACAGACACAGAAAGGAGAATTGACGAATGGTACAGAGAACAACCCACTGGAGTCTGCAGTCATCTGATCCTTGAACACGAGGGCCAAAACATACACACGGGAATAGACAGCTTTTTCTTTTTCTTTTAAAGGGTCTGACAGCAAGGCAAAGGATAAAGAGCAGCAAGAGAGAACCTTCAGAATAGGAGACACCCTTGGTAAAGTATTACTCTGAGAGGGCATTCACAACGAAAGTATATACAGAACTCAAAATGCTTGGCATCATCAATACACTTAACCAATCAATTAAGACTGAGCAGACACTTCCCAAGAGATGAAACGCAAATATTCAAGTACATATGAACAAAATGTTCAAAATGTCTTGCAATCATGATAGAGGCAAGACAAAATTACTCAGAGATTTCCTCTCTTCAGTCAGAATGGCAATCATCAGGAATATATGTAATAAATGTTGATGAGGATGTGGGGGAAAGGTACCCTCACACACTCTATGTGGTACTACAAATTAGTGCAGCAGTTCCAGGAAGCTATACAGAGATTCCTCAAATAACTGGAATAGGACACCCACGTGATCCAGCTATCCCACTCCTGGGTATTTGTCCAAATGTAATTGTAAAACCAGCAGACCAAGAGGGAGACAGGTACATCATTTCCTTTTCCAGAACAACTCACAAAGGAAACACTGACACCTTAGAATGGATTATAAAATATGGTATATGCACATGAAGAAGGTTTCCTCTGTATTAAAGAACGACCTTATGCCATTTGCCTGTACATAAATGGAACGTGACACATTTGTGGTAAATGAAATGAGTCATAGGAGAAAAATTGGTGTTCAAATGACTTCTCTCTTAGGCTGAACCTAACGCAACCTAAGATATACAAAATGGGTGTGGGGCAAGATGGATACCATGGAGTTAAAGGGAAGACTAGTAGAGTAGAAAATGAGTGATGGGGAGGGAAGAGAGATAGGGAAGGGGAGAGAATGTGGAATGAATGCGACAAAATTACTCTATTTGAAAGTGTGAGAATACCATATTCCACCTTTAAGCACATCTATGAAGCACCTATTAAAACTTAATAAATAAAGGAGTTGAAGTTAGACCAGCAGAGAAGACAAAGGTGAGATTGAAGGGAAAGGGATGTGGGAACCAGGGTCTGAAATCCTGTAAACAACATTCAGCCATGACGGCATCAATACGCACCCAACTACCCTGTAGAAGTCAACAGTTTACTCCTACCCAAACCTCTGCATCTCAGTCCTCCACATACGTCTCCCTTGGGGATACACTTATTTGCTATTGTGAACTAGTAGGGGCTTTGTGTTTCTGGAATCATTGTCATCATTAAAGACTATGGGAGGTGATGTGTCAAAAAGGGGGTGGGGAAAAGTATTAGAAGGCACCTTACATTTTCAGGCCAGGACGAGGGAGTCATCTCAGGCAAACTTTTTACACTGAGGCATCTCACATGCCGGCTGGAAAACAAAGGTTCCACTTCACTGTCAGAATTGTCCACGTCATGCAAGGTTCGATTTTCTCCTTGCATCTGGGGGTCATATTCTTCTTTTATAATAATAAAACAAAGTAAAATACAAGTGAAACACTTTGTAATTTAGAATCAATAAGCAGCACAGGAAGAGAACATCTTTAAACACATTACCCTCGCTCCAGGATTGAAAGAAATTTTCATAACCTTCACCTTTTCCTCCACGGATACTCTAGGATGAAGAAAAACATGATAATTGTAATGAGCAAGCATTCAATACTATTTAAAGTCAGCAGCACACAGATCATTTTCTGACATTAACCATATTTTAGGACACAAAGCAATGCTTCATACCAATGAAAAAATCAGAGGGAATACTGTGTCTTCTGTCCGATGATAATGGAAAGAGATTAGAAATCAGCAATGTACTAAAAAGTAGAAGCTACGCAAACCTCTCCAGCCTAAACAGTACACTAGTGAATGACCACCACAGAGCAGAGGAAATCATGGATGAAATTTAAATATATTCAGAGACCAAAGAGTTTATCAAAACAAAATATCCTCATCACTGATAGGCTCTGCAGGCAATTTTCAGAAGAAAGGTCATAGCACTGATCTCATTCATTAAAACAACAGAAAGTCTCCAACTAAACAACCTAACATTGTACATCAAGGCCCTGGAACACAGAGAACAAAATCAAACGTACAAGCATAACAAGACCTGAAATAATGAATGTCACAACCAAAAGCAATGTAATGGATAAGAAAGATTCAAATGTTTCAATGAGACACAGAATTTGGTTCCTTGAAAAAAAATAGCAATCCAATTGATAAACCCTTGGCCTTTGTCAGAAGGGAAAGAAGGAAAAAGACTCCGTTGTCTACAATATGGGATTTAAAGGGAAATGCCACCATGGACGAGATCAAAAACCCTGGATAATCAGAAACTGTTTTGAAAACTTCTAATTTAATCAACGAGAAAATCAGGAAGATATTGGCACATTTCTAGCGAAAGATATCCTACCCAAATTGAGCAGGGAAGACATAGAAAATTTACAGAGATCAAGTTCAAAGAATCAAGTTGAAGATACTAGAAATGCCTTCCAACCAAGAAAAGCCCAGGACCCAATGGAATCTCAGCTGAGTTTAACCACACCTTCAATTAAGAGGTAATAAAAATCCTCTCCAACATATTCTATGCAAAAGAAAAGGAAGGGATCCTTCCAAACTCATTTTTTGAAGCTGGCATCACCCTGATTCCAAAAGGAGAAGACCACCCATCAAAGAAAGAAAACTTTTGACCATACCCCTGATGAACACATCATGTCAATAACATTTTATCAAATAAAAAAAAAAACATAAATGCAAAGGTTCTTAAGAAAATGCTGGCGCATCACACACAAAAACACATTAAAGTGATAGGGGTACCTTGAAAAAGTGTGTTCCTTTTCCAGGGATTAATGCTTGGTTCAATTGATGGGATTCACCATATCGATACACATAAAAAGAGATGCACATGATTATCTCAGTAGATACAAGAAAAGCATTTGACTAAATAAAGGTTCAAAGCACATGAAAAACACGGGGGAGTAAAAACATGCCTCAACATTTTAAAAGCTATGCTCTCTAAAACAAAGGCCTACATCAATCTACAGGGAGAAAACTGAAAGCATTCCTGCAAAAGTTGCAAGAAATCAGGGATGCCCGCTTTTACCACTTCTGTACAACATGGTGCTCATTGCGCCAACCAGAGCTATTAGGAATATAGTAGAAAGGAAAAGGGTTCATACACACAAAGTCAGAGCTAAACCAACCTCTCTTTAGCAGTATCTTGATTCTCTATTTAGAAGACCCAAAAAATGCACCTGAAAAATTCTAGATCTTCTGACCTCATGCAGCAAACTATTTGTGCGTATTCTTCCAAACTCATTTTATAATGCAGGGGTCTCCCTGCTTCCAAATGAGAGAGGACCCATCAAAGAACTAAATCTTCAAGTCATTAATCCTGATGAACATAAATGTAAATTTTTTTAGCAAAATACTTTTAAATCACATTAAATTACACGTTAAATTCATAACACACCATGACCAAGTGTGTTTCATTCTGAGGATGATTGTTTGGTTCAAGAGTTATGAATCACCGCATCTAAACATAAAGACAACAATCACTTGATTACCTCAATTTTTCAGGAATGGCATTTAACAAAATAAATGTTCAAAACCCCCAAAACATGAGGTAGTAAGAAAACATAAGTCTCCCTTTTAAAGTTCAAAACATGGCCAACACCATTTTAAATGGAGAATAATTGAGAGGGTTCCTTCTAAAAACTGGAATAAGACAGAGAAGCCCTCTTTCTCCTCTTCTGCCAACATAGTCCATGTTACTCTCATCAGAGTTCTTAGGCAAAGGAGAGAAATAATATAGAGATAGAAAATGGATACATACAGAAAAAGAAGTGCTTATGCTAGCACTGATGACAACATGATTTGCTTTTTAGAAGCTCCAAGAAAACATTCTGGATCTCTGGAACAAATGCAGTAAACTAGCAAGATTCAAAATTATCACCTGTAAATCATTTGCATAAGAGTAATTTAAAACAATTTGTGACCACTAAGGCAGCAAGTCTGAATATAATCAAAACAATCCTGCATATAAAAGAAAGTAAAAATCAGACATATAGCATGTGAATTAATAAATCTTGCTACAGTACATAAGCAATTTTATGAATTATATTGAATTCAATTGTTAAAAAAAGAATAAAATGAAATGAAGAAATACATACCTCTCTATCATTTACACTGGATGAAAGTGTACTTCCTTTTTCATAAAAGAAATTAATTAAAACATGAAATGATGAAAGTCAAGACCCATCTATATGTTGAATGCAGGAAACAACCATCATGTTCAAAAGGTCTCACAGAATAAAAGGATGGAAAATGGTATTTCCATTTCATACAAATAGAAGCCAAATGCAAGCAGCAGTAGCTCTTCTCATATTTGCTAAAACACCATAATCCAGAAATTACATGGAAAATCACTACCTATGAAATGTTAAAGGAATAATCCAACAAGAAGTTTTAATGACTCTAAATATTTATGCCATGAATATCAGTGGCCCCAATTTCATTAAACAAAAATTGTGCAAAGTAAAGGGACAGATGCGCCTCTGTGAAATTAGTTTTGGTCACTTCAAGATACCATTCTCAACCATACCTATGTCATTCAGACAAAAAATCAGCAGTTCCTACTAAGTTCACATGTACATTTCATCAAATGAAGTTAACATGTCTATGGAATATTTCCACAGACAAGAGAATTCTTTCCATAGAATTTTCTCTAAAACAGACTCTATATTAGACCACAAAGGTTATTCTTAGCAAATACAAAATGCAATCAAATTAATATCTTGCATATTATCTGATGATAATAAAATAATATTTCAACATCACACCATGAAATAAGAGAGAGACAGTACAGTCACTTGCAGAATGAGCAATACACTTTCACATTATCAATGGGTCATTAAAAAATCAGTGGAAGTACTCAAAAGTCTTTAGAATCAATTAAAAAGGAAATATCCCACAATCTGTGGTATACACTAAAAGCAGTTCTAAGGTAGAAGTTTATTATAAATGTGGCCACTTAACTAAAAGATCAGAGGGATCTCAACTAGATATATGACACATGAATCTCCAGGTTTTAGGGAAAAAAGACCAATCTCATTCTAAATGCAGTAGAAAAAAGAAATGATAAGTATAGTGCCAAAATTAATAAATTAGAATTGAATGAAAAATTAAAAAGATAAATAAAACAAAGATTTGGTTCCTTGAAAAGATAAACAAAACAGATAAAGCCAGAATCACACCAACCAAAATAAAAAGAGGGAAGATATAAATGGGTAAATTTCCAGACGAAAAAAGTATACCTTATAACAGACACCTTTCTGAAATCCAGAAGACTATATTAAGGACTATTTTGGAAAGTTCAATGCCAAAAAATGGGAAATTCAGAGGACTATCAGAATTACTTACATTATAAAAATTAGAAAATGAAGAAGTAATGGATAAAATTCTAGACACATATGACCCTAAAAAACTTGAATCAAGAGTATACAGGAAATCTAAACAGACTGATAGCTTGCCATTATAGTGAAGCAGTAATGAAAAGCCTTCCAAAAACAGAAGACCAGGACCAGACATACTCATGGTTGAAATTTTCACAGACCATCAAAAACAGCTAACACTGATGAGCCTCAAAAAATTACATGGGAGAGGGAAGGGAGGAAACTGGCAAACACATAATTTGAAGTCAATATGTACCTTATACAAAAAACACATAAGAATACAAAAAGAAACTTATCTAGTAATATTTATGGGAACACAGTTACAAAACACCTCAAGAAATGTTTGAAAACAATTTCAACAACACATTTAAATGATCATACAACAACATAAAATTGGTTTAATTCCAAAAAAGCAAGGATGGTTCAACACATGCAAATCAATAAATGCACTACACCACAAGGAGAATCAAAGATAAAAACCTCATGATCATCTCATTAGATGTACAAAAAAGCCTTTGACAAAATTTAACAGACCTTCAAGAGAAAAATCTTAAGAAAATAGGGACTGCAGGAACTTGATATAGTATTACAAAAACTGTATGCCAAATCCAAAGCCAAGGGCATACTGAATGGTAAAAAATTGCAAGCATTCCCTCTAAAATCAGAAATAAGGAAAAGATGAACATGCTCACCACTTTCATACAAAATATCACTTGACATTTTAGTCAGAGCAATTACACAAGGGAAGGAAATGCAAAGTAAGAACTCAAATTATCCCTATTTACAGATTATCTGATTCTCTGCTAGCTAGAAGACCCGAAAGGCTCCACCAGAAAAAGGTAAGATGGGATAAGGGATAAAAGAATTTTGTGAAGTAGCTGAGAACAAAATAAACATAAAATATAAATATCTATATGATAAAAAAAATCCCAATGAGGACAAAATAAGGGTAACAACTACTCTGACAATAGAAGGAAAGTTTTAAATAGAAATAAACCAAACCATGAAGGTGATATAAATATTCAAGCAAAATATGGAATGACACAAACAAAATTGTAGAAGATACAAGATCATAGAGAAACCTCTATTACTCATGAAAAGACTGACTTAGTATTGGGAAAATATCCACATACACAAGGTGGCTCACTGATTTTATGCAGTCCCTATAAATCCTCCAATGATATTCTTCATGCAACTAGAAAAATTATCCTGAAATTCACATGGATGAAAAACAGACCAAAAATAGACAAAGGAAACCTGAGACATAAGAGCAATGTAGAAGGCATCACAATATCAAATTTCAAAGCATAACACAGAGCCAGAGTCAGGAAAACAGCATGATGCTGGCATTAAAACACAACCACAAAACAGAATTGACAGAAGATACAGAGAAGAACCCACTGAATGACAGTATCAATATGAATCCAACTATTATGTGCAAGTCTAATAAACAAGAAAAATTTAAAAATGGCAATGGTAAACTGGATATCCACATGCAGAAGATTGTAACTACATCTCTATTGCTGCCCAAGTACAAGACATCACCAAGGGGATAGAAAACCTAGATAAAACATAGAAACATTACAGCCACTTGCAGAATATGAAGGGGAAACACCTCAACATATAGGCATGGACTAACACTATATAAAAAGGAATATAAGAGCCATGGAAATAATAGCAAGTTGGAGTGCATCAAAATAAAATCTTCAGGAGAGTAAAGAAAACAACTAACAGTATAGAGAAAGTGCAAAGCATGGAGACATTCCTTGCCAGTTACTCTGTGACAGATTATTAGCATACTAAATAATTAAAGCGCTAAAGGATTCAACTTTCATTTAAGCAATGACACGAGCAGATAGTTTTTCATTGTCTTTAACCATCAGGAACATGCAAATCAAAATTTATTTCAAAGTGCAACATTTGGAAAAGAAACATTCAATAGTATAAGTAATGAACACTGATGAGGATGATGTGGGAAATAGGAATTCCTCTACATTGCTGGTGAGGATGAATATTATTAAATCTACTATTGGAATCAGGATGGAGGTTACTCATAAAAGTAAAAATAGAAATAACATATGGCCCAGTTATACCAACTCCCTATTATACACTGAAAAAATACAGGCCACATACACAAAATGAATTCTTATTTAACCACAAAAATTTTGTCATGTTCAGGAAAAATGATGGAACTGGGCAGCATCATCTTAAACAAATTAAGGAACACTCAGAAGGAAACATGTAATATGGGGAAATGTACATTATAACAGTGGAAGGAAGACCATAAGTGGGAAGGTAGAGGAATGGACAGAAAGAGGAGGGAATGGTACAGCTGTGTTTTGGGAGTGACATTCTTCAAACTAAGTTATATGAGTATACAAATATACCACAGTGAAACCCTCTATTCTTAAAAAAATGTGCACTGGTATAAAACTTTGGCCAACTTCATACTTTTCAGTCTGTAATTCATTAGTGATAACATAAAATGATTATTAAAAGTATTAATACAAAGAAATTTATTTAAGTAATATGTATAGGCATAAATTTGCCTATATTTCTACACCTTATAATCATAAAATGATTGTAGTCATGTATTCTGACACCCTGTTCCCATTCACTCCAGAATCTCAGGAGACCAATACTAGAACAATGTTCTCTGTCGACAATGTTTTTCCCCCTAAACATTTATGTGGCTGGCTCCTTCCCTTCTATACTTCTCAGCTTAAATGCCACACTTGGAAAGATCTTCACTGATTCCATATTCCGCTCACATACCTATCCACATCAGAACTACATAAATACTCCATGAATTTAAAAGAAGTGAGAATTATGTTTTCTTTCACTTCTTAATTAAAATGAATTTCCAGTACTTCAGAAGAATCAAGTCTACAGTTCCTGCTATTCTTAACTTCACTATTTTTGTTGTGTGCATTACACCCTCTGTCTTCATTCTCTATTCAATATAGGTATTTATATTGCTCTTCTTTAAAGAACACTTTCCATTTTTCCCTTCTCACCTTCAGATTCACCACTATTCACTTGGTTTTCTTTCTAATTTTTCCTTCCCCAATAGCATATCTGACAACTGATTTCTCTTACCAACTTCCACAACTCTCAATCCTGCACATGTCCCTCTTGGTGCTAGACTTATTTGCTATTGTGAATTAGGAGGGAGTTTATATTTCTTTCTAGGATCACTGTCATCATTATGAGAATATGGGAGATAATATGTAAACAATGGGGTGGGAAAAAAAAGTATTACAAGGCACCTTACCTTTGTGTCAGTTGAGGAAGGAGGAGTACCATGCAAGCTCTTTACTTTGATAGTTCTTACAGGAAGGGTTGAAATCACACATTTCCTTTCACTCTCAGAAATATCATGGTCCAAAAAGGGGTGATATTCCTGTTTCTCAGGATGACATTTTGCTTTATGATAAAAAACAGTAAAATACATATGAAACTCTGTAATTTCAAGTTAATAAGCAGCATAAGAATGGGCAGTCTTCAAAGAGATTACCATCGTTCCTGGATTGCCAGAAATTTTCACATTCTGTACCATTTCCTTCAGGGACATTCTAGGAAGGACAGAGCATGATACAAGTAATAAGCATTAAATTTGACAGAAATCATCATAATATTTAGCATTAGTATAGGACACAGTGGGTTCTGAATTTTTGCAAATACATTCAAACCCCAATTCAGCTATTCATGACCTGCATCTTCTCATGGGTTAAGTATTAGGTGAGATGATAAAGATATCTCAAAAATGTTGCCCCTTAACTTGAATTGATTATTACACAAATAGTATTACATCTAATACACTAATTTCTTAACCAAAATAACCTTGGAGAAATATTTTAGTCATCTGGGATTTGGAGTACTTGTAAAAATCTTGAATTTTAAGACATTTAAATGTAATTACTTATGTTTTCAATGTGTTTGCATGATTTCTTTATTTACAAGAAACATCTCTTGAGGATAAAGACATATATCTGGGTTTTTTGGACTACTTTGTAACTAAGGTGTGTTAGTGTCACAAAGACTATAAAATGCTTCCAACTTGTGTGCCAAACAACAAAAGAGAAATGATTACATGCATTCAGCTCCATCCAAGAAAGACAAGAATAAATCTTATGGGGTAATTTTTGGTGAATGAAAGCTGCACACAGCAACTAAGGAGTCTAACTATACAAAGCACATATGGCTACAAAAAGGTTTTCTGTAAAGAAATAGAGTCAAGAAATAAATAATTTTTAAAAACACAAAGAAAGAGGAATAGACAAATAGTTAGAGATAGGACCTACCAACTAAATAAGAGTTTAAGGTAAGGAAGTAAAGAAAGGAATTAAGAGGAAAGTATTGAAGGAAATGTAACTCAGTCTTTTTTTTTTTCAAATTAATATTACTGATAGGGCTGGGGATATAGCACAGTTGATAGAATGCTTGCCTCACATGGACAGGACCCTGTCCCCAGCACTACAAATAATGATAATAATAATAATAAAAATAATAATATATTGATAAATACTGATAACACTGATATGTATTATATTACTGTTTCTTTTTTGTTTAGTATTTCTATAACAAAGTGTTCAGTTATATTACTATAAAAGTAGTAATTCAATGGTTAAGTATTATTATAAATTACTACTTGAAATCTGTTGACATTATCAGGAGAGATAAAGAGAAATAGAAAAAGAGATATTTCATATATTTCCCTCTGAAAGAAAGAACTGGCCATCAGAATTCTAAAATGTATGTATAGCGGTAAAAGACATCTAACAGCACATCAGTGGGACGTCAAAAATGTTTAAGAGATTATAATCTAAAAACCCAACCAAAACTCACATAGGAAGAATCTATTGACATTCTAAAATCTAGTTTAATATTTATGAAAATTCTCTAATTTTTTATTTCTAATTTGTGACATTATTTCAATATAACTCACCTGAAATGATAACTTCTATAATGTAGAAGAGAATATAAATTTAAGTCACATTTTAGAAATTCAATAACCCTAATTATTAGCTACTTCCTGATTATAATATTATGTAGAAAACTTCATTAAGTAGAAACCTTA
Source organism: Sciurus carolinensis (assembly GCF_902686445.1). Lineage (NCBI taxonomy): Eukaryota > Metazoa > Chordata > Mammalia > Rodentia > Sciuridae > Sciurus > Sciurus carolinensis. The sequence goes on from NC_062217.1 coordinate 102,771,598, forward strand.
TTTTCTGCCCATTTGTTCATGTCAAATGTATCCATCTTTCTTACATTCAAATCTATAATCTAACTGTTCCAAGATACACAAAACTGTTTCCTAATTTTCCATAATACTGAGTGGCAGAAGACATTTAAAACAAACATTTAACTCTTTGGTGTGATCATTTAATGCCTGCATTTGCTCTTTCATCTCCTCATTTGCTTCTCTGATTGGAAAGCAGTATGGAGATTCCTCAGAAAGCTTGGAATGGAAACACCATTTGACCCAGCTATCCCACTCCTTGGCCTATACCCAAAGGACTTAAAATCAGCATACTACAGAGATACAGCCACATCAATGTTCATTGCTGCTCAATTCACCATAGCCAGATTGTGGAACCAACCTAGATGCCCATCAGTTGATGAATGGATAAAGAAACTGTGGCATATATATACAATGGAATATTACTCCGCAATGAAGAATGATAAAATTATGGCATTTGCAGGCAAATGGATGAAACTGGAGAATATCATGCTAAGTGAGATAAGCCAATCTCAAAAAACTAAAGGATGAATGATCTCGCTGATAAGTGGATGAGGACATATATTGGGGGGTGGGAGGGGTTAGCATTAGGTTTAGGGTTAGGTTTAGGGTTAGGGATAAGGAGTGTGGTAAGAATGAAGGAAAGAAGGACTGTATAGAGGGAAAAGAGGGGTGGGAGGGGTGGGGGAAGGGAAAAGAAATAATGAATCAAACATCATTGCCCTATGTAAACGTATGATTACACAAATGGTATGCCTTGACTCCATGTACAAATAGAGAAACAACATGTATCCCATTTGTATACAATAATAATAAAAAATAAATAAATAAAACAAACATTTAAATAAGTACAGAAAATTCTAAAATTTGAATCTTAGAATGTGACATGAGGTCTTGGAGTGGATATTTGAAAACACAACAATGCAAAAACAGTCTGAAATTAATGTTATACATTATGGCCACCGAGTCTTTTCTTCTAGAACTGGTTATTTTGTAGAACAAATCCTTCAGATAGATTTAAATACTCTTTCAATGGAAGCATGAAGAAAACATGGGGCAACACCTTTGCAATACAAATTTTGAAAAACGTTTTTAAAATTTCTAAATTTTCATAGTTCCTAACATTATTCTAGTGTAAAATTAGAACCAAGGATTAAAGTAGAGAAAAAGCTCTTCCCAAAATAAAATGATACTAAAATATAAAGTATATTAGAGAGAGAAGAAAACAAAATTACAGGCAATGTGCCATACAGCTTTCAAACAAAAGTCATCATGATAATTATCAAAACTAATTAATTAGAAATTAATTTAGAATTAAATATTGTATAATTCACATCACTAGGACTTAGGTAAGAGTAAGCTAAATGAAACAAAAGAATCATTGACCAAATTTCATTATCTCTCTACAGTTGGAAGGCTCTATCTAATGCAATTCTCATATTATTACATATTTTCCAGTATGTTATTTTCCAGGGGCTACTACCCTTAAATGTTTGAAGACTATTTACAATAAAAAAAGAAAAATATAAAGTCCACATAATAGGTTTCTTTTGCAAAATTCCAATAGAAAACAACACTGCTAATGGTACACAATTCACAAAATTCATACCAAAAACATTAATTTCACAAATGCACACCTTACCTTGATATAAGATTTACTATTGCTCCCATAGGATGTAGGCCCAGGTTCAACAGGTCCAGATTTCCTTGACAATCATTAGAGGAAAAATGAATTTATAAAATGATTGAGCCCAGGTTTCCAAAGAAATAAAAGTTGGTGAATATCTGGATATCACTATATTAAAGAGGTTTCTAGACAGATATAATTAACATATGACCTCCTTTTTAAATAATTTTTAGTCTGTTCTAATTAGTTGTACATGACAGTAGAATGCGATTATACATTGTGATAGATCATACAAAAGTAAAGTGTAATTTCTCATTTTCTAATGGTACATATTCTAGGATGACATTGGTCATGCAGTCATATATGTACAAGACATAATAATGCCTATTTCACACTACTGTCCTTCCTACCCCCATACTCCCTTTACCTCCCTTCACTCCACTCTTCCTAATAAAATTAACTCTATAATTCCTTAGTTCCCCCTGACCCTTATGGTGAATTAACATCCACATATCAGAGAAAACATTCAGCCCTTGGTTTTTTAGTTCACTTAGCATGATATTCTCCAACTCCATCCGTTTACCAGGAAATGTCTCTCTTTTTAGAAGTCTTTTTTTTTTTTTAATCTCTATCTACCTCCACTTTTCCCAATCCATGGAATGTGAAATGAAGGCATTCTTAGCTCCATTTCAAAGATTATGGCCAATATGTTGGCAGAACCTGAGAATAAAACTCTAAGAGAAAATTGTCCTGAAGGTTGAACTGAAAATCCGAGTGATGATGGAAATCACTTTTATTATCTGAAATGAAATAAAAACTGATCGCCCAGATTAGGTAGAAGATACACTCTCCATTCATCCTTCTCTCTCCCGGGGATCAAAGACTAACAGATTCACTTGAAAAGGGCAGGTTCAGTTTTTCAGCAAGGAAACTACCTACTGAAAAGAACCTGTTCTTCCCCTTACCCAGAAATACCATAAGGAGTTACCCAATCCATTTTAATTGTTTGAAAGATGATTGTAAAATAGTGGAAAAAAATTGTATACTGTTACTGAGAATAATTTTCTCTGAGAGATGGAGATACTATACATTATAAAATCCAACTCATTTTCCTATTCAGAAAAATGGCAAGTAATTCTGTAGGAATGCAAATACTTAAGGGGAAAGACTACTGGAAGCTGCATCTCTGTTTCCCTAAGTACAATCTAAGTAACTTCCTTCATGTGGGCTCCCACTCTAAAGACACTGTCCTGTAGGACTCAAAGGCAATCCCCTACTTTGTAATCTTCATCCTAAGAAGATGAAGATTTCTGACTCAAGGTTGTGCTCAAAGGACCAAGAGTAGGAGTTCTATCTCCCACTCTGGGAAAACAAACTAAATGGCATCTCAGTCAATGACCTAAACATGAACATGTTACCCAACTACCCAACTGAAGTTTCATGATGACTCTGTCAACTAATTGTACCACTATCCTACCCTACATAGGAATGGTATCAGTGAGCTGGATGAGGGAGAGTAGACATTTAGGGGCAATACAACCATGGACTTCAGGAACTTCAAGTCCCATGGTGCTTGAGGGACTCTAAGTCATCCTCACATTCCTCTGCTCTGAGGACTCTTCCCAGTGGCTCAAATTATTTTAACATCTTTCCACAGAAATGTGGATTTTGCCTACAATCCAATAAAGCTTAAAAGAAGGTAACAACCTATTCAGTACTCCCTGGGGCACCAATTTTTAAATAAGTCTATCTAGATAGCTCCCAGTGGTCTCTGTCATTAATGTTTGCTTGGTCTTGATCAAATTGACCACAAAACCTAATACTCTGATCACTTTCCTCAAAACCTAGGCCTCTAAAACTTGGCCTTGTTCCTCTTCAAACTTGTCCTCCTCTTACTTACATTCTGATGCTCTAGATGGGGATCATGCATAACTTCACTCATATACTTTTCAGTTTGGTTCACTTGACATGCTCTCCTATTCTATTGTTAAAGCAGTTAAAACTACACTGTGATTCCATCTCACTCCAACCAATTGACAATATTTGGGAATACCAGTGACAATAAAGGTTGGCAAGGATGAGGGGTAAAAGGTATACTCATACTTTGTTGGTGGGACTGCAAATTGGTACAACCCCTCTGAAAAGCAGTGTGGAGATTCCTCTAAAATCTAGGAATGAAACCACCATTTGACCCAGGTATACCACTCCTTGGTATATATACACAAAGAACTAAAATCAGCATATTACAGTGAGGCAGCCACATCAATGTTTATAGCAGAGCAATATCTAAGCTATGGGGCCATCCTAGGTGCCCTTCAACAGATAAATGGATAAAGAAAATGTATATTGATACAATGGAGTATTACTCAGTCATAAAAATGATTTGATGATATTTTCTAATAAATGGGTGGATCTGAAAACTATCATTCTAAGTGAAGTAAACCATTCCTATAATATCAAAGGTTCAATGTTTTCTCTGGTATGTGCAACCTAATCCAAAATAAAGGAAGGGAAGATGAAAAAAGAGAATTGAATTTCAGTGGAATAGACAAATGGGAGTGAAGGGCAGGGAGAGGGATGAGCAAAGGGGGGACACTGGTATACAATTGGCACAATTTTTCTATGTACATATATGAATACATCATAGTGAAGCCATTGTGCACATCTGAAAGAAATTAATTTAACAAATATCAATAGGCAAATGGCAGAAAGATCAGTGGATTAGAACAAGGGGAGCTGGGTTGGGGGGCAGGGATAAGAGGCACTAGGGACAGAATTAGAACAAGATATATTCCATGTTTTATAATTACGTCAAATGACTCCTATTGTCATGTGTAACTCAAAAGAACCAATGAAAAATAAATGAACAAAAATACATACAGAATAGTGAAAGTGCAGAATACTGGGCTAATAATTAAGGAATCTGAGTTCAAATCTGACTGTGACCACTTACTATATACAGAAAAATCACTATAATATTTTTAACTCACAGGTTGTTGATCATAACAATTTGACCATACAATTAAACACATTAGGAAGTACTACATGGATCTTTGATTGGTTGCTAAGATTCCTTGAAACCCTGAAATTTCCTGGGTTCTTGATTCAGTATATAGAAGAAGAATCTTAGCTGACAGAATTTTTTTACTATGTCAACAGAAACACAAAGAAAAGTAGGAGAGAAACTAAAAAATGACAACAATATAAAAACAAGAAAAGATTATAGTCATATAAAAGCAAACAGACTATAAAGAAAGAAGAATCTAGATAGAACTAGATAGGGGTTGTAACTTGAAGGGAAATCCAAAGTGAGCAAACCAAAAATAGAGATATCAATTAAAATATATTCTAAGAGATTCCAAAAATAATTAATACAATGTTATATAACTTGCTACACATCAATATTTCACACTTCCAATAAAATAATTATTCTCCAAGACTTGCTTGTTTTTGTTCATTAAAACCCATGGTACTATAACTACAGCTCTGTTTGATTTTTCCCAAAATATTCAATCTTATAAAAGGTACTGGTTACCAACACATCTATAGAAAATATTAAGACAAACTTGCACTATATCCAGGCTTCCCAGGTTAAATCTGAATCAAAATGAGCAAAAAAAGGAGATTGAATTTCTGAATTCATCTGGTATGAATCTACATCTTGATCTTAATGCCACATTGTTCTCTATCACAGGAGTGAGAGAATGGATTTGTCAGCAAAGCTTGAGAACGTCAAACCATAGGCCACCTACTTCTTAATTAGGGAATCATGGGACAATTAGTCAAAATCTCTGACAGTGGCTTCATCAGTAAATAATAGGTAATAATAATGCAGATAGTTTCAAGCTTCTGTAATTACTACAAGAAAAACAAGTGGTTGGATGTAGTGGAGAATGTCTACAATTCCAGTGACTTGGGAGACTGAGGCAGGAGGGTCACAAGATGGAGACTGGCCTCAGCATCTTAGGGAGATCCTAATCAACTTAGCAAGACCCGGTTCTGAAATAAACAATAAGAAAGAACAGGGGATGGATTACTTGCTAAGTGTTCCTGGAACCAAAAAAAAAAAAAAAAAGTGCCAGACACACATGATAGGATCTCTAGCTCAGAACAGAACACTCAAATCTCCTTTTCTCTGTGTGCTACAGTATTTAAAAATACAATTTTTAAACCTATAAAACCCTACCTGGTTGAAGTTTCATTTTTAGAATTCTCATCTGTTATTAAAGAAAATGGTAAATTTAATAAACAGTATAAAATAAAAAATTAAAAATATATGACACTGATATTTTCTTACAAAGTATTCCCTTGGACCATTCCTGGATATTCTTCTTGAATGAATATTATTTATTTTAGTGGCAGGCAATTAAGGCATCAAAAACTCTTATGTACCCTTTTTTTTGGATTTATCAAATGAAAGAAGAAAGAACATTTCTCAGTGTTTGATTCATAAACTGATGTGTTCATGCCCATAATCCCAAGTGACTGCTTAAATACCAACAAAGCAAAATCATTAGTATAAAACTGACAGTGCCAGACAAATACCAGGAATTTTCTGGAATACTGTCAGTAGAACAATTATAAGGAGTATACTTATTGGGCCATGGTACAAAAGTGTCTGCAGGTTTTCAATCAAACTAGTTAGGATGAAACTCCTCACCACAAGGAAGCTAGATCTGTGAGCAGTATAGTGAGTAGAGTGGCAAAATGCAGGAAGCAGACCAGGGACAATCACTTACAAAGAAAATCCAGTTTTCCATTGAGAAGTGCTTGATAGAAGTTGATGAGGTTATTCTCACTAATCCTCTTTTGCTAATCTCTTAGTTTCAGCTATTTTTTTCTCTCTCTCTGTGATGCAAACAAGGCTTTTTCTCCCACAGAAAAACCCACTGGAAAGATGACTCTTATAAATTTGATTAATCTGATTCATATGTAATTGTCTTACAGAAGATTACAAGGAACTTCTGAGGAGGCTGTAGCAAGTTGTCAAGGAGGAATAGTTGATATGCTAATAATCTTTAAATAGAACCATTAATAAACTCAAGGAGAAGGAAGAGGAGAAGATGAATAAAAGGAGGAAGTGAAGGAGAAGGGAGGAAAGGACAAGGAATAGGAAGTAATTTTCTTGTTCTTGGAAGGGTAGTTTTAATATTGTCAAAATGGACATACTACAAAAAATATTACACAGATTCAATTCAATTTCACCAAAATCAATGACATTCTTCACAAAACTGGAAAATAACAGCTCTAAAATTCATTTGGAAGAACAAAAGATTCAGAATACTCAAATCAATACTAAAACATAATGGGAGAAGCTAAGGCATTGCGATATCTGATATCAAATTAGACTACACACCTAAGGTAACAAAAACATCAGGATATTGCATCAAAACATGCATGAGACCAATGGAATAGTATAGAACACATGGAGAAATTCACATAGTCACCTGATACTTGACAAAGGTGAAAAAAATATACATTGGAGAAGAGATAACCTTATAACCAATGGTGCTGAGAAAACTCTATGTCCATATCCAGAAGAAATATCTTTTAACCTGGACAGAAATAAATTAAAGTGGATCAATGACATAGGAATTAGAGCAGAAACTTAGCAACTGCTGAAAGAAAAGAAGGGTCGATACTAAAAGTTATTTACTCAGTTGCCAATGACTTAAGAAAACCTTAAACTCAAGAAAGAAAATCAAGAATCATCAAGTGGGATGACATCAAAGTTTAGCATGCAAAGCAAACAATTAGAGCATGCAGAATAGGAGAAAATCTTTCCCAGCTGCTCCTCCAACAGGGGAATAATATCCAGAATATTTAAAGAACCCCAAAGCCTAACACTGAAAAATAAACAAATAAACCAATGAATAAATGGGCCAAAGAACTAAATGGGCACTTCTCAAAAGAAAAAACACAAATGCCCAAGAAACACATCGAAGTTCAACATCTCTAGTAATCAGGGAAATCCAAGTGAAAACCACATTGAGATTTCATCTCACTTCAATTAGATTGGTAATTTTCAGGAATACAAACAATAATAAATGCTGGAGAAGACTAGGGGAAAAATGTACACTCACACATTGTTGATGGGGACTTAAAATTAATAAAATCATTCTGGAAAACAGTATGGAGACTTCTCAAAAGCTGAGAATGGAACCACCCAGCTATCCCACTCCTCACTCTTTATTCAAAAGAACTAAATCAGCATACTACAAAGATACAGCCTCATCGATTTTCGTAACACTGCAATTAACAAGACCAAGATATGGAACAGACCTAAGTGCACATTAGTAGATGAACAGATGAAGAAAAGGTGGTATAGAGACAACAGATTTTTACTCAGCCATACGAACCAATTATGGCATTGCTTGTAAATGCATGTATCTGGAGAAGATCGTGCTAAGTGAAATAAGTCAGACTCAGAAAGTCAAGGGCAGAATGTTTTTCTCTCATATGCAGAAGCTAGAGCCAAATGAAGAAAATGGGGAGAAGTCTATGAAAATGGAAGGAATATCAGTGGAATAGAAGAAGAGGATATATGGGGAGAGAAGAGGCACAGGAAAAGGGAGCAAATCTGAAAGAAAAGAAGTTGATTAAATTATGCTAGGCACATATATGAATATAACACAAAAAATTTACCTCTGTGTCTATGTACAAACACAAATTTTAATGATGGTAAATAAAGAGATGGATGGCCAGCAGATTTGAGGAGGAAGAACAACAGAAGGGACTAGGGGAGGGAAAGTGGTACTAAAAACTTAGGTGGAGCAAATTATGCTCCACACATGAATAGTTATGACAAAAATAAACCCCAATACAATATAGAGTTGTAATGTGCTGAAAAATATTTTTAACAAAGGTTTAAATGTAGATGCGTCTAAGACAAAGGTTAAATATATAAAAAATCATTTTCCTGTGCTCAAAAATATCATATTTAAATCATGGACACTGACTTTTACATTTGAATTATTTTAGTGAAATCATACCATAGGATTTGGAAAAAAACAAGGACTGAAAGATTGCTTATAATTCAATATCTTAATGTAGTTCTTCCCTGAAAATTTGTATAACAAAATTTACCTGGTTTGAATGTCCTTACAGCATTCACTTCCAATGCCTTACTTGCTTCATTTGTGTCTTCAATGGCAGGCTTGATGGGTTCAGAAACAAGATATTATATTAAAATTGTATACATCATACAATATATAGTTAATGATTCTATATAAAAATGGAAATATTTTACCCTGTCTTGAGGACATTTCTTTTGAAATACTGAAAAGTAAAAGGGACATATAATCAATTATACAACAATGTATCAAAAACAACCATAAATTTATGCAGAGTTTGTACAGAAAAGAATACTTATGCATGGTTTAATGATGACTACTTTAGCTTTGGGCTTATTCTTTATGTTTAGGAGAAAAAACATGAGAGACATACTGCAGAAAAACCAGGAACACAGGCTTAATGAAATATGAAGTTAAGATTCCAAATGCAAGTTTATTTTTCCACTGACAATTAATATTATATGAGCTTCACTTGGTGGCACACACGTATAATCCCAGCTCAGGAGGCTGAGGCAGCAGGACTGGGAGTTCAAAACCAGGCTCAGCAACTTAGCAAGGACCTAAACAAATCAGTGATACCCTGTCTCTAAATAAAATATCAAGAATGGCTGGGGATGTGGCTCAGTGGTTAAGTGACCCTGAGTTCAATCCGTGGTACTTAAAAAAATATACATATAGGAAAGTGTGCATTTACCAAAGTAAAAATGCAGATTAGTGTAGCATAAACTGCTGTCTAGTCAGAGGAGGGACTCACAGCCCTAGGAGTTGTGGGACAAAATGTCAAAGCTGATGATAGAATGTAACAGGATATGTCATTCATGAAACACTCAGAACCACTTATATGATTATATGACATGTGAGTCTACTGTTCCTCAAATTGCCTCTAATTGATTAAGTAAAAATTATGACATTTGTTGGTTTCTCAATGTCACATTTTGCTTCTATCTAAATTAAAACAAAATAAAGAATATGTGAAAATGTTGATAATTGAACTCAATAAAGAGCACAAGAATGAGCAGAGTTCAAATACATTACCATCATTCTCAGATTGCTGAAAATCTCCACATACTTCTTTTTTTTCAGGGACATTCTGGGGAGGATGAAAAAGACTTATGTGTAACAAGCATAACATTTGATAAAATGATTGTAATATTCAGCATTACTACAAGACACATTGAAAGAACACACATTTCTGAATTATTCCTATGTACATTCAAATCCCAATTCTGCCATGTAATGACTTGCATTTTCACATGGGTTGAGAATTATAAGAAATGAGAGAGACAATTCCAAATATTACTCTCCTTACCTCTAGTCAGTTATTACACAAATACTGTGATACCCAATGGATTTTTTTCTTGAGCATAATAATGTGGGGTAAAACTTTGATCCATCTGTAGCTCAGTATACTTGTAAAAATCTGATGTTTTAAGAAATCTGAAGTAATTACTTGTGATGTTCTGAATGTTTCCATGGTTTTTATTTGCACAAACTACCTCTTGGGGGGAAAAACACAAAAGCTGAGTTTTGAGAACAATATGTAACTAAGATTGGATAGGGTCACAAACAATAAGTAAGTTCCTTTTACCCTGTATGTCAGACAGCTAAAGACATATGATTACATATATTTGGTCCATCCCAGAAAGGCAAGAATAAATTCTGTAGGACAAAGATGGATGAAGGAAAGCCACACACAGCAAATGGAAAACAGGAAGTCTAAGTAAAGAAGTCATCATGGAGGCACAGGTGACTGAAAAGAATAGACTCTAAAGAAATGTATTCTAAAAAGAAATACTGAGTCTAGGGGTAAAACATTTTTAGAAAGGTAATGGAGGAGGAAGAACCAAACAGAAAGATACAGACATGACCAGTAACATGCATTTAAGCCAAAGAAGAAAGGAAAGGAAGGAAGAGCAAAGCATGGAAAGAAATACAACATAGAGTTTTGACCAAAATATTAATACTGATAATATTCATTTCTATTACACTATCATTTTTTGCATAAAAATTTGTATAAAAAAGCCTTCAGTTTTATTAGTATAAAAGGAATTCAATTTGTTAACTGTAGTTATGAACCACTCTCTGAAATCTGTAACATTATTAGTATGGAAAATAATTTTCCCCAATTTCCCTCTGAAAGAGAAAACTGATAATCAGAATGCTAAAAAGTACATTAAAAAAAAGATATATTTAATAGCACATGGGTTGGGCCTCAAAAAAAGTTTTACAAATTTTGATCTAAACTCCAATCTTAGCTCAAAGCTGGAAGAAGTGAGGGATATTCTACTATCTAATTTCATATTTGTTATATGTTTTTATTTGCTTCTTATTTATGACATTAGTTTATGATAACTCACCAGAACTTTTACCTCTTGAACTTTAAAAGAGAATGTAAACTTAAACCATATTTTCAGAAATCCAACAGCCTTAATATTTTGCTACCTCAGGTTTATTACTTAAAACACTTCATTATATAGATATCTTATTTTCTTCCCATTGATTCATGTTCACAATGTATGTAACAGTCTTTCACATCAAAACACTCTTCTCAGTTTTCCAAGAAATACCCACGTTTCCTATCTTGCAGTAGCACAGAGGGACAAAAGACTTTTAAAATAAATATTTAAGTAACTAAGTACACAAATTTCTAAACCTGAAATCTGAGTATGACATAAAGATTCAGAGTGTCTATTTTAAAATGCTACAATGCAAAAAGTTTTCTGAAATTCAAATTATGCCTTGTGGTTTTTAAGACTTTCTGCTTCAACAACTAGCTTTTATTTGCAGAAAATATCTAGTCTTCATTTAGATTAAGAAATTTATATGCACTTTTAAGGGGCAGGTCCAGTAAAGTACAATACCTTTACAATAGAAATGTTGAGAAACAGGTTTAAATTTCTCCTTTTTAACAAGTTCTCACAGTTTAAATGTAAATATGGAACCCAGGATGGAAATAGAGAAAAGTTCTCCAAAAAGTTTATGAACTAAAATTTAAAACATCCAGGAGAAAAAAAAAATGTATGCAGTGTTCTCTATAGTATTCAAACTAAGGCATCAGGAAAATTACATGACTCATAAATACTTACCCAAACCATTAAAGATTTATTTAGTCCTGAGTATAATTAATTAAGTTCATTTACAAGTCACAGTGAACTTACCCAAATAATCCTTCCCAAATCTCATATTTCCTGTGCTATTAGAATGCTTCTCCTGGGCTGGGCTTGTGGCTCAGTGGTGGAGCACTTGCCTACCTGTGAGGCACTGGGTTCACTCCCCAGAACACATAAGATAAAATAAACGTATTGTGTTCATCTACATTTTAAATATTTTTTCAAAAAGAATGCTTTTCCAAATATAATTTTGTTCCTGTTATGGATTTTCAAAAGTCCCTACTTTTGAAAATAGATGGAACATTGATGGAACATTGCTATTTACAAAGGTAAAAATAAAAATTCAACACAATTGTGCAAGATAATTTCTCCTGAGAAAATTTCCAAATAAGATGACAAGGAAAGCATTGTTAAATGGTAAGACTAAGCACTTCACAAACAGAATTCAAAGCAAGAAAATTAATTTGACAAGAAGGCATTTACCTTGATATCAGATTTATTGTTGCCCTTTTCTGAAGTAGGCTTGATATCATCAAGATCAGGTGCAGAGGCAGAACTTCTGAGCAAAGATACATAACAAAAATGGGTGAGTCCAGTCCAGTTTTTAAAGTAATAAAACCTGGTGAATGTTTGGATATCACTATATTAAATGAGGGTTTGGACTCATAGGATTAAAATATGACTCCCATTTTAAGAAAACTTTTGTTTACCTCTTTCTGCCTCTGCTTTTCCCATTCTATAAATCATTCAGTAAAGTCACACTTGGTTCCATTTCAAAGAATGATGGCCAATACAATGACAGAGAACTGAGAATAATGTATTTTCCAAACCTCTCTGTCCTGAAGGCTGAACTGAAAAATCCACTAAGTGGCCAACATAAACTTTGTGGCCTGAATTGAAACAAACCTAATAATCTAATATGAGGTAAAAAGATATACTGCTTTTGCTCCATTGTATCTCCCTGGATCAGAGACTAAGATGGCTAACTTGAAATTTCAGCTTTGGTGCTTCAGCCTGGAAACCACCTGCTAAAGTGTCCCTCTCTTGATTCCCTTTATGCAAAAATAGCACAGAGATTTCCCTGAAACATTTTAATGGTTTGAAAGATGAAGACCCAAAGAAAAAACAACAAATATATATGCTGTTACTGGGAATCCCATTCTTATTAGAGAGATTGAAACATTACAAATTTTAAATTTCAATTAATTTCCCAGTACAGTTCCTGCCTTATTCAGGGCCACAAAATATATCAAGCACTTTAAAACACTCACGGACACTCACTCAATGGAAATGATTGCCTATGAAGTAGAGGAATGCTACTTGGACTTCTGTTTCCCCAAGTACTATCTAAATATCTTCCTTCCTGTGGGTTTGCACTCCCATGGCCATCTTCGGCAGGACCTCTAAATATTCACCCGATGAAGATGCAGTTTCCTGAAACAAGGTTGGCTCCAAGGACCGTGAGTGAGTGTGACTCTTTCCCTACTCCAAGAAAACAAGCTAAATGGAGTCTCAGTCACTGGTCTCAGCATAAGCACATTACCAACCATCCAACTGACACTCCATGATAGCTCTGTCAAATTGAACCCTATCCTACCCTACCTGTACATAGGAAGGACATGAGAGACTTGGCAAAAGTGGTGGAAGTGAGCATATGCCTGCTCTGGGCCATAGATCATGTGGTTTAGCAACTTCTAGTCTTTGGTGCTTGAAGTTTGGTATACTACCATCATATTCCTATATACTCTACAGATTCTTCTCAGTAGCTGAAAAGTTTTTAACACCTTTCAACAGAAACACTGAAGTCTGTCATTCCTACAAACATGAAAGCAACAACATGTTTTGGACTCCTGCAAACTCCCTTTTAATATGATTTTCTACATAGTTCCCAACATCCATATCCCAAATTCTCATTTTATCTTCATCAGACAAGGTGAAAACCCCAATATGTTGATCTCTTTTGGAAAAAACAATTATTTCTACACAATTCAGTGTTTTTCCTCTTCAAACATGCTCTCCCTTTGTTAGTTCTATTGTGATTTTCTAACTCCAGGTTCACTTAATAATTCTTTTCTGATCATCCATATTTGGGTTCACTAGACTCACTCTCCCATTTTATTGTTGAAACTCTCACATGATCTAAGACAATATAGGAGAGTTTTGGCCTCCCATTAAGGAACATATGTTCAAATCTCATTGCTGTTACTTTCTACAACCAGATAATATCCTTTAATATATTTAAGCTTCATGTTAACCATCAAAACAACCAATCAGGCAGAATACAGAAAATATTTTGAAGTATTAGAGACTTTTTGACTAATTACTAAGATTCTTTAAATTTCTGTTATTCTCTGTGATTTTGATAGTATATACAGAAAAAAAGAGGTACAGAGCTGATAGTAACATTTTAAAAGTCAAAAAGAAACACCAAGAAAAGCGGAATAGAAAATTTTAAAAATTCAAGAAATGATTACAGCCATAGAAAAAGCAAAAATGATAAAAAAATAAAAATGTTTATGGAACTAGACAGTGGTACTAGCCAGATGAGAAAATCAAACTGGAAAGTCAAGAACTAGAAAAATCAATTAAACTATTTTCTAAATATGTGTTTAAGAAGATTAATGCAATTAATACTATGTATTCATATATATCACAGTTAAACCATAGGTATTCTTCACCAATAATTACCTAACTTTGCTTATATAAAACCCTTGCTCCTATGATCCTGGCTATGTGAGATTTGCCCTGAAAGGTTTGAAGTTTAAAAATGTACGGTGTGTCATTGCAAATTTCAAAAATATTAGCACAAATTCTTCAAATATAAACATGTTTTTCAGGAAATGTCTAATTTAAATGTTAAAAGACAACTAAGTTTGAATTCATGAATTCATCTGATATGGACCTGCATCTTGATCCTTTGTGCCACACATCCCTATCAATCTATGGAAAGGGCAAGAGAATGAATTTGTCAATCAGGTTCATGATCAAATCATAGGTCAGCTACTTGTAAATTATGAGATCATGGACTCATTAGTCAACTTGTTTGAATGACAGTTGCTTAATCACTGATTAATAGGTTGTAAGAGCACAGTTTCTTTCAAAGATGCTGTGATGACTATAAGAAAGTTTTAAGCACATATTATGATGTCTGGATAGGACTAGAACATCCAACAAATTTTACTTCCTTTTGTCTGCATTCCCTCATTAACTTTATTAGTTTCATTAGCTTTCTTTTCTAATTGTAAAAATCATACCTGGATAAAGAGTCATCAATCTCTAAAAAGGAAAAGGGTGAAATAAATATGTTATTAACAACAGAAAATATAAAATAGTAGAAATAATGACTGATTATTTTTTAAATACAATCCTTTGGGACCAGTCCTGAAGATTATCCTACACTGGATATCAATTATATTACTGATAGGCAATTAATGCAATATGAATCAAGGTTACATACAAAGGAGCACAGGTATAGACTGTAGGCATAGCAAACTTTTTCTGTAAAATAATACCGGAAAATGTACCATGTCTTCAGAAAGATATTGACATCCAAGTTCAGAAAGCATTTAGAACCCCAATTGAACCTGACCACAAAAGAAACTCTCCACATTATATTATTATACACAATTGTCACAAACACAAAAACCAGAAAGAATATTGAAAGTTACAAAAGGGAATAGTCAAACCACTTATACAGGCAAACCTATAAGAACAACACAGTTTTTTAAACTGAAAATTTAAAAACCAAATCAGTACACAATGATGTATTTCAAGCACAAGAGGGGAAGAAATGGAAAATGAAAGGGCATTTATCATATAATGCAGAATAAACAGGAAAGTCAAGTATCATGTGTTTTCCCTTACACGTGCAGTCTGGAAAATAAATTAATAAAAGGATACTCTGAAAAGAGAAGTGATGAATAGGGAAAAGGAAGAAGACTGGGAGAGGGAGAGAGAAGGGAGAGATAGAAAGTAGGGAGATAGATAGGACTCAAGTATGATATCCCTGCTTGGGAATGTTAGAGTGGAATGCAGTCATTTTTACAATAAAAACACTGTCCATTTTTATAGCAAGCCCAATTTATTATAATGTAACTATAGAAACAACATACAACATACTAATTTTAAAATATTATTTAAGCAAAGGTAATATGTCTGAGGCTAAATTTTAATTAATGAAATTTTTTCAGAAAACATTTAAATTTCAGATTATAAATTTCAGCTTTTAAATTTTCTACAATGAAATAATTCTAAATTACAGGATATTAAGAAGGAAATTAAGAAAAATATGAATGCCATATACACATTGATTTGTTGCCACTCCTTTCTGATCATACTTTCTTATACAGGGTAGGAACACTAAGAGTAATTCACTATCAAAAGGAACTAAGTTCCATACTCTGCACCAAATTAAAAAAAATTAAAAATATTGGTCCATCTACAAGTAAAAATATATTTTTTAAAAGGTCTTACCTGCTTTCCTGGTTTTAATATGTTCATATGCTTCTCTAGTAAAATCCAAAATTAATTTCCTATTACAGTTTATGAAAAAGTAATGAAATTAGTATCAATGCTGATAAGAGAAATACTAACCAAATTGTGAAAATTATTTTAGATAGCATCAAACCTAATATCAGTACTTGACCCCATATATTTCAAATGTGCAAGTTTTCTCTACAGGTTATTAACCTTACAGTTATTTTTATGTTGTTTGGAGAGGGGGTGTTTGTTTTGTTATGGGGATAAGGTTTCACCACATTGCCCAGGCTAATCTTGAAATCCTGGGCTCATGTGATCCAACTGCCTCAGCATCCCAAGTAGCTGAGGTTGAAGCACATGCCACTGCACACATAAGTTGTAACCAAAGAAGAAAGAAGTAAGATGAAGTGAATTTCACCTACTCAAGACTCAAGACATTAACTAGAATAGCCTGACATAAAGGAAAGTATCCTGAATTCAGAAGATGTCCTCTCTCTACAACCAGTAGCTCTTTGTTCTTGCACAAATCATTTCTCCTCCTAAAAAATAAGGATTGTACTGCTTTAGTTCACCAGGTTGTTGTGAAGATTTAATGAGAGAATATAAACCATGCTGAGAGAAATAGTAAAGTAATGGAATAATTTGTACATTCATGCTGAACTCTGAAACCTGAGTAAAATCCAATTTTTCACAGGTTCTAATGATCAAATATTACAATTGTTAACAAATGCTCATGAGTCTTAATTTGGGCCACAGACTGTGATATTCTCTGTGCTTTCTTGTTTAGGACAAATCACCTATTTAATAATTTATAACTCGATTTATTTTTAAATATAATTGAAAGACAAATATCCTCTTATAATGAAACTAATTAATCACTGGGCTTGGACTATTACTATTACAGCAGATCTTTGTTCAGAGTGAGGCTTAATTTCTATGTTGATCTCTAGCTAACTTGAAAGAAGCAACCCTCTTTTATACATGGATACCGATGTGTCATAATGAGGCTTAGCTCTTTTAGATGCAATGAATCTACTTTAATTTCTGAGAATTCTGTTTAATGCCTTCCTTTTGAGAAAGAAATGAAATATTCTGTAAAATGAGAAACAGATCCTAGTAGCTGGGTAAATTTTCATTTGCAGGGAAAAATATCATGTGAGGTATCAATCAAAAGTTGGCAACCTCACTGGGAACCTCTAACCTGGGGCCTCCCACAACCAAAGAAACTGTGCTTCACAAGATATAATGAGGCTTTGTGGTACAGATCTGTTAGAAAAGATAAAAGGGAACTCTCAACTCTTCCTGTAACATTTTTTGAGGCTATCCCATAGTTTTGAATGATGCCAAATGATATGTGTGGGCCAAATGACAAACAAAAGCCTCAAAGGACCACTCATCACACATTTAGCTAGCATGTGAGCTCCACATAAGGTTATAAAGCTGAAGGGCAGGATCAGTGTGCTCACTGTGGGGTGGATAAAGCTAGGAATCCTGAACCAAAGCAGAGTGCCCATTGAGAAACAATGGCTGTACGTGAAAGGAAAAAAATGTAACTTTTAAGTGTAAGTGGGTATTACCATGAAGACTCAGGGATCTGGGTCAGTCAGAACAATGTAGTAGTAAAGCTAATCATCGTCAGACTGCAGGACTACTTTTAATTGCAACACTGTAGCAACAGAATTAACAGAAACAAAAGAATGATTGAAAAGTTCTTTTTTTCCCCACCCTCCAGTGAAAGAAAATTTTCTTTCTTAGACATAAGAAACTCCACAGAGAAATTTGAATTGCTACTTCCCAGCAAAAATAAGGATAACTTCTGGTAAACTGACATTGCAAGACTCCAAAATTCAAAAATAAAAATCAAAGATATGATGCTATTTGTGCCCCACATGCAGGGGTTATACTTGGAATGTAATGGATATTGCTGGAATTCCTAAGGATAAAGGTTTTAAAAGTCCTGAGACAGACTGGTGACTCTAGCTCAGTGCTGGAGTGCTTGCCTCCCATGCCTGAGACCCTGGGTTCAATCTCTAGAACCAAAAAAAGAAAAAAGAAAAAGAAAAAGAGAGAGGGAGAGGTCCTAAAATAAAACCTGCACACATTTCTCCTTCTAACTAGTCTAGACTTTTGCAGGGGTCCAGACTGACAAAGAGGACAAAGTCACTGCATTCCAAACATATCTGAACTATGAAATATCATTGATGTGTAAGATGCAATAGTTGTAAAAATTTTGAACCTCCGTTTAATTAGTATTTTAATGTAGACACTTACACATTGAAACCACTTGCAAGAGCATAGGATAACGCTCTCATTCCAGAATGATCTTCTGCTAAGCCATCAATACCTCCATGAAAAAGCATCTCAATTACATGTTTTGCTTCATATTTTGCAGCCAGCATGAGGGCTGTTCTAAAATAACAAAGAGATAATTTCACCCCTTAGATACTTTAAATGATGAATTGTCTTTAAAAGTTATTTAAACAGATAATTTGATATATTTTTTGAATTTGGTTGTGTAGAACTAAATCTTTACATATATTAATACACATAAGTATCTTAAAGTATTCATCTTTACATATTGCCTCCAAGTCAAATAGAAAACCCAAACAGGAAACCTCTTGTTTCAATGGGGTATTACATAGAAGAAGTTGCAAATTTAAAGTCCTTTGATGGACAATAACTATGAAAAGGTCATTTAACTAAAATAGGTAAAGATTTAACTGAAGGATAATCCATTTTTCCCTAGTCTAATGTAATATGTTATAACTCAGTTACCTAAAAAGGTCAAATATGTAAGATATTTGCTGGTTTAACAATAGGAATAAATATGGTGATGATAACAGTCATCACAGTTTCAGATATTGATGATGATAAGCATCTGCTAAGCACTGAAATTGATGCAATCTACACAGTCTTCCAATCATCCTTTGAGCTTATATTTTCCACATTTTCATCTCAAGAAACATATTTAGTGATGAGTAATTCTTCCAAGGTGACACACCTCGAAATTAGCAAAGGTAGGAATCCAAACCAGTCATGTTTGGATCCACACCTATCACTTGAGTCCTTCTCACCCACTTATGACTTATGTTTATTAGCAAATATTTATAACACTAAAGCTATTTTATTTCCCTTTGCTCAGGTCCATCAAAATATGTTAGAAATCAAAAGGAGGAATTGAACATAATCTGACAATAGCAATTAATACTCAGAGATAACCAAAAATCCATGTTCTTCAAAGAAAGTTTAAAGCAAAGGCTCATCCAAAAGTAAATGATTTTCAATGCCTACTTATGTTCAATAGAGCACACTATTAAAGAAAAAATACAAAGAAGTAGAAGTTGAAATATGCTGAAGGGTTAAGCATTTCAGTAATGAATGAAAAAGTAAACAAAGAGCCCATACTATATAAAACGGATGAAGCTAATGTGAAACTCCTTTGGCTAATGGATTGATGCTATGACCAATAAACAGATTACAAATGACAAACATCAACCAATATTATAATAAAATCTGAATTGTACTACATAATGTTATTTGTATTACCTCGTCCCAATAATTACTTTTCTAAAAGGTGATTTGTGTTCTTATGATTTACTTCATCCCAATAATTATGTTATTCTTCTTCCCATTAATCTAATATTATTTACTTCAATGATTATTATCATTCCATTAAACTTCAAAAAATGTCACCATTTTACCTGTTTTCCTTGTCGACTACATGTATATTTGCTTTATTCTGAATGAGAAGTTCTGCCACTTGTTGTTTATTGTGCTTCAGCGCAAGTAACAATGGCGTGTGCCCATCCTAGAAAGCAACAAATTATTCACCAAATTTCTCAACTGAAGCAGAAATCTTATAAAAGACCTACCAGTTTCCAGAAATCTTGGCCTCTATCATAGTATCATAGGACCTTAAATTTGTGTGTTTGCAGCTTCCATCTAAACCAAGAACTTCTTGAGGACAGGAACTAGGTCTTTTATCACCATAACCCCAAACACCAAAACATAAAAGGTAAAGGATTTAAGTATTGTTGGAATTAATGAGCTAAATATTCTTTTCTAGTGTGCGGATTATCCATCTGTTTTTCAAAGAATGTGTACTTTTCAAGAAATACCAAACCTCATCATGAAGATTCCTTGATCCATTCTCAGAGAAATATTATAATGAAGTATAATATTTTACGAAGTCCTTTGTCATTAATACCAATTTAACCAATTTTTGTGTCTCAAACAGTCACACTGGAAGAAATAGGAGTTGAAGGGAGACAGCTCTAAAAGCTTTCCAATAAGGAGAAAGCTTCCTCCATGTAGTACTAACCCTCTTGATTCCATTTATGGTGTCAGGATCCCAGATACCAATGTCAGGCACTCCTCCTCCAAGTGGGTCACTAAGAAAATGGGTTTTGAATTGAAAGAGGCTTCAAATAACTTTCATTTCATTTCTAATTGGTCCCTGCATTTACTTCCATTATTAAATGAAAGCTGTTTTTATTACCTGTTATAAAACTCAACACAAAATATATTCTCATTTATAATGATAACCCTGGTTTATTATTATTATCACTATCAGAGTGCACATATATGTTTTAGGTTCTGTTTTACTCTGATTCCATTTTAATTGCAATTTAAAGTTATTATTTCAAAAATATTATGAATCAACAAAAATTTATATTGATATATGTGGATTGATTTTACCATCAAGAAAAACACTAACTCACCTGCATTTTAAATATTGATTCAATGAATGAAGACAAATTAAATATATCCATGGGTTATATTGAGTCTGAAGCCCTTGATCTTTGCTGTGGATATTCCAAATTGTCATGTACAATGCAAGTGTTTGCATGCAAAATCTTTCCTTTCTTGAATATCATTTTTTCAACCAAAAAAATGATGTCTTAAAATGTAATACAAAAAATTCATATTTTCATTTAAAAAATTTTTTCAACACCATCTATGACCTAATACTCCATTTGTTTACTGTTTTCCCAGACTATTATTTTAATAAAATTTAGTTGCATAGGAATGCTGACACTAAGTTATTAAGAGGATCCCCCTATGGTCTTACTACATGGTTTTGTTTTTAAAACTGCTAAGCTGATGAAACTGGAGCCCCAGAAACACAACAGATCTACTGAGACAGTCTAGCATCTAGCCGCTGCTAAAAATGTTTAATACTTGCTATTATTCTAACCAAGAAAATCATTCTTAAAGTCAGCATTTGTTGACCCAATGAACTAAATGGTAACAGAAACATAAACTTCTTAAAAGGTCAGTCTTTGCTTATTGAAAGACTAGCCATCAAAAATTTCTCAACACCTTTTGAATAATGGTGTATGATTACTGTTGTTGGAAGGAAAAATGGATTCTGTAAGCCAAAAATGTACCACTAATCCTACTTCTTTTAATTTCCCAGTCATGGAAATACAGAAAAACAATTGTCAGTTAAACTAATATTGTCAGAAAACGGAGATTGGAAGAAAGTCAAACTCCAATTCTCCCAGGTATTTCTTCAGTTTCAGAGATCTGGGAATTTCTATATTACACTTCTCAATTTAGTGATAAATCTCTAGGAGTAGGGTGGGAATCTCAGGATCTATTTGTAAATATCTATGTCCAGGACCTACTGGATTTACTGAGTATAAACCTCCAAAGAAGAGGGTAGGTTTCTAAATTGTTAAAATCTTCCCCAGGTCACTTTGAGATACTATTCTAGTAGAGAACTAGAGGAGCAGACAATCATCTCTTCATCTCTTTATCTCATCTCTCATTTACAGGGATGAATCCCTTTGTAATTTGGACAGTTGCCAAACAAAAACAAAACCAAGAGACAGGCATATACCAAAGATTCTATGTAAGTTTCCTAGGCAGTGAGAGAATATGGACCAGTAAATTCAAAATGCAGCTTGGTTTCATATGCAATCCTCCTAAAACTGCTCTTTAGACATGTTTGCAACTCTGCATCTTCCTTTCCTAAATTAAGCATTGTTATTCCCCAAATTGACTAGCACCTCATCCATATACAGGAACTGGGAAAAGATTTACAAAAAATAAACTCATCCTACTATTTTTCCTTAATTATCTAATTTCCACATTGGCCTGGATATGGTTTACATTCTCCACTTTTCCATTGCTCCTGATCAAGCCTTACCACAGTGGGATAATTAACTCTTATGTACCTTTTCCCACAGCAATGAGATCACCATTTATTGTGAAATACTTTTGTTTGAGTTTTAAGATACAGACTATTTCCAGGGCAAAATTTGTTTCCCTGTTTTGTTTTATACTACTTAGAAAAAAGTTTGGGTGCAAAACATAATTTGGAAACAGGAAATGTTTTACCTTTAAAAATGCAGTGTTTTCACAAATATTTGCAATTGGTGCATACAAGAAAGCTGTACCTTCTAATATTTCTCTTATAGTATCGGTACTTAAACTGAAGTCTTCCACAGCCCATTGTTTTTAACACATTTTCCTGCAGTGAATGCTTAAGTTTCTAAATATGGAAATGGACACTACATATCTCACTATTAAAACAAATGTATTTCAAACAATCTAGAAATAAAATCAGAAGATGTGTACCTTGTTTTGTAATTCCATATTGGCATTGTGTGAAAGCAGTGTTTCAGTTATTGCCATGGTCTGACAAAAGATGGCCCAGTGGAGAGGAGAGTGTCCATCAATGTCCTGAACATTTGGATTGGCACCATTATTGAGAAGAATTTCTACACATTCTTCATGCTGGTGTTCTACCGCCTGTTAGCATTATAACAAGAAATGTACCATAAATTCAAGATATGCTAGCCAAACATTTCACAAGGTTCACAAATTAGTTATGTTTAAATTATATTAAACACTTTTTATTCAAGCATTTCAAGCCCACCTCCTGCAGAAACCCTAGGCTACTAATCTATGTACCTTAATCAGTGGTGTTTTGTACTTCTTATCAGAAATTTCAATGTTGCATTGCTTCTTTATTAACAGGGCCACCACTTCTGAATGTCCGTAGGTACTGGCATAATGGAGTGGGGTCCTAGGAAAGTAAGAAGATTCATTAGGACATCAGAGAGCACTTTTACCCACCTAAAGAATCCAATAGGTGAGCCAACCTAGTCTGCCACAGCATCCCAGCAAGGCAGCTCTGAGGTCTGCTATCTTTTAAGGGCAGAATGGTCATTCACAAATAATACTGCTGAACACAAGTGAGTTTGTAGAGCTCAGAGGACAGTGGCACTGTATGTGCTCAACCTTAGCTCTCAAAGTGACTTCAGCCCTTTGGAAAGGAGAGATTTCTCCTGTAAATACTATGAATATCTCTGAGATATAACACATCGTGATCGACTGGAAATCAGTGACATTCAGGGAGGTCTTGAAAAGTTCAACTATTTTTCAAGAGAAACTCAGGATTTACAGTGAGCCTAAAAGAGGTCCCTGTACAACTCTTCAGTGATTCTCCTCCACTCGTGATCTTCCAGGCTGCCAGTCCAGCAGCATGGTACAGCGCATGATGAAGAAACCCCCATACCCGCTATGCAGAATGACCAGTATGGGTGCAGCCAGTATGGCCGACATTTCCTGGAAGACCTGCCACCTGCATTCCAGTCAGCACTGGGCTCCTCCACCCAGGAGTAGGCAGAGGTTTGGGAGGTAAGGTTGTACTGGAAGTAGAATTGGAGGTGAAAGACTGCAGGCCCATTAGACCATTCCTTTGCAGGCGAGTTCCCCTTGCTGCGCAAAGCCAAGCAGTGCTTGCATCTACCACCCAGGTAGAGCTGAATGAATCCAAAGGCCTCCTGCTGCCAATCCAAGAATTCCTCAGTGAAGTGCAAGAAGTCCTTCCTGGGGTTGTGAACAAACACTGCCAGGCACCTACCAAAGTCAGCAGCATTAGGTTGCCTT
Organism: Sciurus carolinensis; assembly: GCF_902686445.1. Taxonomy (NCBI): domain Eukaryota; kingdom Metazoa; phylum Chordata; class Mammalia; order Rodentia; family Sciuridae; genus Sciurus; species Sciurus carolinensis. Next base: position 102,795,804 of record NC_062217.1, read on the forward strand.
GCCACACCCCACAATCATGGGTGGCCTTTGCCAGGGTCCTGTTCTTTACCATGCAGTACCCGGGCCTTCTGGTCCTACTGAGTTGGGCTAATGTTGAGAGTCCCTGGGTTCTAGCATCCTAGGCATTTTAGAGTTGCAGTTAGCAATGCTCCATCCAGGTGGAACTAGGTATGGAATGACAGGTATACCATTTCTGCACCTGTGTTGGCCTCAAGGTCCAGGAGACAGGCTGTGTCACCACTGCAGTCCATTTTGCCCTACTAACAGCCCCCATTCAGGTAGGGGTTTCCTCTCCAGGGTGTAGTCCTGACCTCCCTGAGGTCAAAGGACACTGAGAGGAGGCCCCAGGAGAGGGTTCAGTGCCTGGCTTTGGCTAGGGCAGCCACCATGCCGCCCTTTGCACAACATGACTGCATTGAAAAATCTCAATGTGTTCGCTGCTTCATTAAGTGTGAAAGCTTCCAGTGAATTCTAGTCTCTCTCAGGGGAACTAACAGCAGTTAGTGCAGGGCTTGCAGGAAATCCAGGCTTGTCGACAAATCTGGTTATGAAGATGTTTGGTTGCTCAAGACAACACTGAGTAACCCTTCAGAAGTTGATGAATGAGTACAAGTGGAGCATAAAAGAAATAAGGAAAATCTATTGAGGAGTGTAATTGGCACCCCTAAATATGCTAAGGTGAAATAACATTAGAAACAAAAACCAGAAAGAACAAGGAGCCATCTTGTCATTTCAAAATGTCCTGGTAAGGGCCTCAGTAGAGAACACATATCCATAGGTTTACACTGATGCGAATGGACTGCGGATTGTATTCAAAGAATTATTTTTGCCCTTAAGTTGCTATATTATGGGAAATGTTTTTGTCTCCTGCTGTACTTTTCTACACTGTACATAACATGCTTTTAAAAAAATGTTTACATTAAAAATAAAATGCTGTGTACATAAAATTATGTGTACATTATTTTGTGATTTAAATCACTTTTAAATAGTCAATCAGGTGCTCTCTGGGAGAATTTTAAGTGACTGGGAGGAAGACTAATGGTTTGTTTTGCTACTCAATAAGACTGCCTGGGTGCTAGACATCACCAAGGTCTCTAGATCCCAGGTGTTGAGGCGACTGTGAGGGTAGGAAAGTATACCATCCTGGTGAAATGAGAGCTGGCCTCCCTTTCCCTCCTTCCCCCTGGTCCCAGTCGGGAAGGAGGCGGCTTCTGCCACACCTTCCCGGGTTGGCACCCTGCCACCCCCACCCTATTACCTGTTCTTCTTGTCTCTTTTATCCACATCTTCCCCATAAGCAAGGATACGGTTCACTTTTTCCACATTGCCGAAACACGCAGCCCTGTGGATCCTGGAGGGAACCTTAAACCTGAGGATAGTTTTCCGCAATCTCCGGGTAATAAAACTCTCTGTCTGAATTAATTTGGAGGCCATGGCTAGGCCTCCAAGGCCCCATTCATTGCACTGGGGCGTTTCAACACTTCTGAAATCGAGAAGAGTTCACCTAGTCGCGCCAACGAGTGGCCACCAAGTAGGGGCTGAACCGCTCAGCGGTCAGTTATGAGTGGGGACTGAACAGCTCAGCGTCAGTTATCCCTCAACAATGGAATACTGGTTACCTAGCAACCCTTCGTGACATCACCTTGAGTTCAGTGCGCATGGGCAGTTCACTTGGAACATATGCAGATAGTTTCAGTTACCCGGCTCAGGTTATGGAAGAGCAGGCTGGATGGTTGCTGACTGTGCAGATCAGGAAACCCCCACCTACATGGGTGATGGACAGCACCTATGTGGTCACAGGTGTTCAGTCAGCCCCAGGTTCCTCCACCCAGGAATTGGTGGAGGTTTAGGACATGAGGTGGTGGGGAAGGCGCTAGAAGCCGAACTCAAGGTGCAAGGCTCCAGATCCCATTGTAGGAGAGTTCCTCCTCTAGGGGGGCTTGTAGTTTGGCTCAGGTAGAGTTGAATGAAACCAGATGCCTTCTGATACAAGTCCAAGATTCCTCTGTGAAGTGCAAGAAGTCCTTTCCGAGCTCCTGTACTGCCAGTACACAGCTGCCACCCAGATTCAGCACCATCAAGGACCCAGAAAAGGTCATTTTTAAGGAAAACCACAGCAGACAGTGGAAAACCTCATGCATACTGGACATTCCATGCCACAAAGGGAATTACATTGCACCACCCCACAAACACCATCCACCTCCCACTGTGCCCAGGCTCAAGTGTACTGAGCAGTGACCTGTGCACCCCAGAGGGCAGCAGCCATATACCACCCTGCCCCATGGGCCACCCAGCATCACATCAAGCAAAATACCTCCACCTTACACTGCAACACCTCACACTCTTCAAAATATCCACTGGGTACCACACCCTGGATTTGACAGCACTGGATACATGGAGTTCTCTTCAGGAGGGCACAGAAGACACCACCTCCTAACGGTATAACAGGGCAGCTTAGTCACAGAAAATTACACATCCTCTCTTCCAAACTGACAGGAAGCTCATAGGTACCTAGATATACCAAAGATTGGAGGGACTCTCCTAGAATTGTTTTAGAGTGAGCTGGTGTAATCACTCTTGCCACGCCCAGAGAAACATAGACTTAAAGCTGAAGGTTGGTGGGCATCTTCTAAAGGTCCCGAATCCTGATGAAATCCACACAAGCAAGACTCAATAAGACCATTTTATTCACTTTGGCCTGGATTATTATATGTAACTCTAATGTCAATTTTGATCTTGTATTTTACTTTTTATTTCAAATCAATAACTGTTCACCTTTCATCAATATTATATCCTCAACCCATTTGACTGTACTCTTGTAATATTTTAAAACAGTACCTGGAAACAATTCTATTTTTGCTTTCCTAGGTCAGATTTACACTTGCTCCTCTTAGTCACTCTTTTCCCTCTAATATTAACTGCTACCAACAAATCCCTCCATCCGTCTTTTTCTACTTTTTAATTTGGTTTGGATTATTCATTTCTATTTTTCCTTTTCTCTTTCATTTCTTCATGCCCTTTTTAATTCTATTATTTTCATCTCCTACATAATGTATGAGTAATTTTACTATTGTTAATAATTCATTTCTCAATCTATTCCATGTTACTACAGTTTTATTCCAAGCGTGTGGAAAGAGCAGAGAATTTTTTCATCAAGTCCCCTGTGCTGTAACTTTTACTAGTGCCTGAGTTTGCTCTGAATCAATTGTAGTAAATAGGGTTTAGTATCTTCTGTCAGTAATGCTGAAATTGGGAAAAGCAGATGACACATGGTGAGTGGAAGTAACAATACCTGGATATTTGCCCAGTCCAGGGCACTTACACAAAAAAGCTAACTAAATTATCTCTTGTATAAAAGGAGAAGTAATTGCCAGGTGTGGAGCCTCATGCCTGTAAGGTCAGTGGCTCAGGAGGTTTAGCAGGAGGATCACAAAGTTCCTGCCCAGCCTAAACAACATACTGAGACCATAAGCAACTTAGGGAGACTCTGTCTCAAAATTAAAAAAAAAAAAAAAAATAGGCCCGAGATGAGTCTCACTGTTGGTTAAGCACTCATGGGTTCAATCCTTTGTAAAAAAAAAAAAAAAAAAAAAAAAAGAAAGAAAGAAAGAAAGAAAAAAGTAAAAGAAAAAGAAAAAACCTGTAAAATTAATAATCATTCCAGAAGATGTGTACACATCAAAATGGTATGAAAAAGCAAGTAAACCAACCACCCCAAGCAGTCCACAACACATCAACAACTGATCCTGTTAATACCACAGTAAAGGAAATGTTGAGAATTTTGAAAGTTTATAGCTAAAATATTCACTGAACTAAAAGATGATGTAAGGAATTAGAAAATACAGGAAGTGAAAGAAGATTTTTAAAAAGAGAAATTCTAAAAAAGAACCAAACAGAAATCCTGGAAAGAATCAATAAATTAAATTAAAAATTTAATGGAAAACATCACCAGTAAACTAGACCACTTTGAAGACAGATTCTCAGACCTGGAAGACAAAGTATATAATCTTTTTTTTAAGTAATTGGCTTTTTTCATCTTTTATTTTTTCATTTTGTTTGTTCTACATAGTTGTACATGGCAATAGAATGCATTTATACATTTTGATAGATCATACATAATAAATAGTGTAATCTCACATTTTTCTGTTATACATATTTCAGGATCACCTCTGCTATCATTCCTTCCCCCATAGCCCTTCCCCCTTCACTCCCCGCTACCTCATATAAACTAACTCTATTCTACCCTATCACCCTCTTATTGTGAATTAACTTCCACAAATCAGAGAAAACATTCAGCCTTTGTTTTTTTGGGTCTGGCTTATTTCACTTAGCATGATATTCTCTAACTCCATCCATTTAATGGCAAGTGCCATTATTTTCTTTTTCTTTAAAGTTGAGTAATATTCCATCATATATAAATATATATATATATATATATATATATATATATATATATATATATATAAACTTATCCATTCTTCTATTGAAGGGCATCTAGTTTGATACCATAGTTGAGCTGTTGTGAATTGAACTGCTATGAACATTGTACTGGCTGTGTCACTCTAGTGTGTGTATTTTAAGTGCTTTGGGTATAAAGCAAGGAGTGGGATAACTAGATAAAATGGTGGATCCATTCCAAGTTTTTGGAGGAATCTCCATTTTGCATTCCCTCCAGCAATGTATGAGTGTACCTTTATCCCCACTTCCTTGCCAACATTTATTGCTGCTTGTGTTCTTGATAATTCTCATACTGATTGGATTGAAATGAAATCTTAGATTAGTTTTGATCTGTATATCTCCAATTGTTAGAGATGCTGAACATTTTTTCATACTATACAATCTTAAAAATAAAGGCAGCAGTAAAGATGTTAAGAGACCAAGACCAGAATATTCAAGAAATCCTAAAAAACAAAGGTAAGAATAACTGTCACACAGGAAGGCACCAAAATACACAGTACAGGAATGTACAAACTTTTCAATAAATATCAGAAAATTTTAAGAACATTAAGAATGAGATAGAAATCCAAATTCAAGATTCTCATAGAAACCCTCATAGGCAAGATCACTAAAGATCCTCTCCAAGACATGTTATAATTAATTGCCTTATATACAGACTAAGGTTTGAATGTTAAAAGTCTCAAGACAAAAGAAGGTAGTCACATTTTGAGGTAAACCAGTTAGAATTTCAAATGGTTTCACAATCCAAACCATAAAAGCAGGGAGGGCTTGGAATTATTTATAACATATCCAGCAAAATTATTTTTCAGAATTGAAAATGAAATAAAAACCTTCCATGCCAAATATAAAAGAATTTATATAACCAGGAACACTGCACTACAAAGCTTACTCAATGAAATATTTTATGCTGAAAAAAAAAAATAAGACTGAGAGCCACCAGGGGGTGAAACTCACTAAAAGGATACTCAACCAAGGAGAATCAAGTCTAAATTAAGCATTAGAAATAAACAAAAGTGGCAGGAAATAAATATCATAGCTCTATATTCACACTGACTGTAAATAAGAATCCTTTGCATGGCATTTGCTTTGATCCTGAAATTCTACAAACAATACCACTGCAATTTGCTAACACAAAAGAAAAATTAGTACAAAACTAACTGGCAGGGACGCCAAACCCCATTTCTCTCTCCCATTTCTCCAAATCTCAAACTCCTCCCCCATCACCATAACTCACTTTACTGCAGAGACCAATGGGAGCTCAAGGTGTATGAACTTAATCCTAGTGGCCCCAAGGTGTTTGCCAGGTATCTCCTTACTCAGAGTAGATGGCATCTGCTTTACATGGTGCTATAAGGTAATTACAATGTTGTTTTGGCTTGTATTTTCTTTTCATGTAGCATCCTTAGTTGGTGTTCCTGCTTAGGATGGGTAGAAAGAGCAGTCAGTCTATTGCAGTGTTGCAGGGGACCATGTCCTGTGATGAGATAGCCTTCAGGGATTGTTATGAGGTTCTGAGGGTCATTGGGTGTGGTGGGTGTTTCCAGGTGAAACTAGCCCACCATTTCCTCACTGGGGCAGAGGTGGTGGTAAAAGACCTGTCAAAGGATAAAGGAAACATCTCATTCCACTCTGAACTGATTATGGTGATGGGCCTGGAACATCCCATGTGACCCAGCTATTTCAGGTTACTGAAATAGGTAAACATATCTATATCATGATGGAGCATGCTGGTGAGGGAGGACAGCTAGTTGACCACATCCAGTTTGATGGCATGCAAGAGGAGGATGCCTGGAGAATGTTCAGGCAGATCTTGTGTGCAATAGGCAACTGCCACAAGGGCATCATGCACTGAGACCTGAAGTCAAGAACATCACGGTGGATGCTAGAGACAACCTCAAACTCCTCGATATTGGCATATGCATGAAGTTCACACCTGAGCAGCAACTGATCTGGTTCCAGGTCACTCTCCTATACCATGCCCCTGATATCATCCAGCAGGAAGAATATAAGACTTAACCCACCCCCAAGGATGTTTGGAGTCTAAGTGTCATTCTGTATTTTCTATTGTCATGGAGACACCCATTTATGAAGATCTTTGGGAGCTGGTGACACAGATCATGGAAGCAAGATACCACATTCCTGATCATGCTCCCATCCAAAAATGATGGCTCATCCACAAAATTCTGACCAAGAACCTCCATGAAGTGGACTGCATTAGAGTAAATCCTTCAGCACCCATGGCTGAGTGAGGGTGAGGAGTATTCAGTCCATCAACTTATTGAACCACTCCCCAAACACCCAGACCCCGGAATAATGACAGTCCTGTTTGACATGGGTTATAACCCACACGACACCTGGGTGTCCAGCCGATAGAAAGTTCGTTGATGCAATGGTTATCAGATGATACTCCAGTCCCACATGCACCAGAGGCAAGGCTGTATTTTCCAGGGGAATCCTGGGGGGGTCAGAGTGTTGGGCCTCAACCATGACCTACGGATCAATCCAATTTCCCAGTTCTACCAAATAAGTGTGCCAGCGACTGTGCACTCCATACCTTCTCCTTTCCCTATGAACAACAACTCCCTGCAGAATCCAAGCAGTCAGGGCAGGAGATTATCAGAAGGTTAAGCCTGACTCATTGATGTCCACTCGCTGCGTGCAAAGACCTCTGCTTCCTGGATTACCTTCCTGCCTGACCCTGAGTCCTACATCCAGGAGGATCCTCAGGGATGTTGCACCAGCAGATAGCAGCAATTTCTCCCAATATTCCACCAAAGGCAAACTCAGGACAACAGCAATGTCTGCAGGAGTGTGACAAGGTGGACCACTGCCTGCATTTAACAACTGTGTTTTATATGCTGTGTCCCCATAAAAGTGACTCTTATCCAGGGAGAACTGAATGTGCTAGATTCAGACACTGGGCGATTCCAGTATAAATGCAGACCTGAGACAGACAAAACCAATGGATGGCCAGTCAGAGGACCTATGCTCTGTGGATTCTTACATCACAAGATGAGCATGAGTCACTATAGACTCTAAACAACTGCAGGAGCCAGGTGTGCATATTGGCTCAGGCTTCTCTGCATGGGTTTCAGCCAGGAGCATCTCTGGATCCACCTGGACATCGGGAGTATCCTCTGCCCGCACCTGTGAGAGAAATCAGAATCTGTTTCCCCTGGGACACTGCCCCTGCCCTACACTTCTCTGTCCTTTCCCCCGTGCTCCAAGGATGATAGCAATGTTTCTTTAAATATTGCTTCCTTTTTTATATAATAAAATTGATGTTCAAAGACTAAAAAGATATAAAAGTTTGGTTAAAACATAAAGAGAGTGCCTCAGGGTGAGGGCACGGGCACAGGATCCATCCTCTGCACATCTTGATCCACTGCGCCTCTCTCCCCTATTCAGGGTAGATTCTTCCTTTGAGCCACTGTAGGTGAGCACTCAATTGGCTTGACCTAGTGTGGCCAGAGATTCACTCCCCTTCTTCTAGTATGGGAGGAGATTCTCCCCTTGAGCCAGTGTAGACATGACTTACTGTGAACTGGTGACCTTGACCTGAAGGAATCCCTCTCCTAGTCAACAGGTCCTTCCCTGAGGTATGTGGAGAGGGCGGGTGGCAGCAGTTGGAAAAGTCATATCTGAGAAGATACTGGAGCACATATCATCTCCATAATCCCATGTGTAGAAGTGAGATGTGGCTAGCCTTCAGCAGTGACTGGCTGCACCACCACCTGCCTACACACCCCAAATCTCCTCATGGTTTCTGCTAAACAAAGTAGAGAAGGAACACATGGGATTTGGGATGTGGAAATGTCAAACCATCTCATGTTATTTACATAAAAGTAAACTGCACCAATGTGGAATTGTTCTTACCATTGGATTCTATTAACACTGAATTTTGTAGTGCACATAAGGAATGAGTAAGAAATGGTCAGGATAATCAGGAGGGGAGGCTTTGGGTACCTTCCATCCCTGACATCTCCACAGGGTTGCAACTCCAGAGCTGGTTTGGCAGCTTCTTACTGATCTTCCCCAGAGTGGTCAGAAATGAATACCTTCAAAAAAAATGTATGTCTCTATAGTTTTCACTGTAGAGGTATTTCACCCTCTTGGTTTGATTTATTCCTAAGTTCCTTTATTTTTTGTTATTTTGACCTTATTGTGAGTAAAACAGTTTATCTAATTCTTTTTCCACAGATTCATTGTGGGAATAAAGGAACGTGCTTGATTTGTCCTGCTCTTGTATCCTGCTAATGTTGCTTAATTGATCAGTTCTAGAAGTCTTCGGTTGGAATTTTTGGTGTATTCTTAAATAGAGGATTATGCCATTAGCAAATAAATAATTTGACCTCTCCTTTTCTTATTCTGTATCCCTTTAATTTTATTCTCTTTCCTGATGAACAAGAGCTTTAAGGACTCTATTGAATAGAAATGGGAGAGCAGACATGCTGGACATGTTCCTCATTTTAGAGGAAATTCTTTTGTTTTTCTCCATTCAGTATGAAGTTGGCATGGGTTTGTCACTTATAGCCTTTACAATGCTGAGAAATATTTCTTCACTCCCTCGTTTCTCTAGTGTTTTAAACATGAGTGGGTGCTTCATTTTATCAGATGCATTTTGTACATTCATGATGTATTCCTGTTATTCTTGTCCTTAACTCTATTTAGGTAGTGAATAGTATTTATTATTTGTTTATACCTTCTACTGATTCTGGTGTTAACTTGCTCTTTTTATACAGCTTTGAGGTGTATATTAGAACATTAATTTTGTATCTTTTTTTTGTGTTTTAAATATAGGAACCCGGTGCTATAAACTTTCCCCTTAGAACTGCCTTCACACAGTCTCACAGATTTTGATATGTTCTATCTCTGTTGTCATTTGTTTCTAAGACCTTATTTTTCCCCTGATTTCTTCTACAAATTCTGGTCTTCTTTAAAAGTGTATCATTTAATCTTCAGGTGTTAGAGTACTTTCTCTTTAAAAATCTTGTTGATTTTAGATTTCAATCAATGACAATCTGATAGGAAGAAAATAATTCTAGTTTGTTTTTATTTGCTAAAATTTTCATTGTGCCCTAGAATATGGTCTATTTTACAAAATGTTCCATGTGGCACTGACAACAAAGTGAATTTGGTTGTCAATGGATAACAAATGGCAGTAATTCTTATAAACAGATGGAAATTTGAGAGAAGAAATTAGGCAAAATACATTATTCATGTTATACTTCCAAGCAGGTCAATTTTTTATGGTGCTCCACAGGGTTGGAGAGTATCATCCAACCCAATGAAGACCTATATAGTAGTCCCTGTTATCCACAGGGAATATGCTTCAAGATCCCCAGTACATGTCTGAGAATGCTGACAATAACAAATCCTAGCTATTTTCATTGTAGTTTTCCATACATACATCTATATAATAAATTTTAATTACTATATTAAGTAGAGTAGGAGAATATAATAATTCATAAGTATAGAACAGTTATATTTATGTACTATGATAAAATTTATGCAAGTGTAGATTTTCTCTGCCCCTCTCAAAATATCACAATTGTTCTGTACTCACACTACTTTGGTTGACTGTGGGTAATTGAAACAATGGAAAGTAAAATGGTGGGTAAGTGGGGACTGCTGTAGGACAAAATGTTGGAGTAAGGTTCAATTAACTCTGCCTGATTGCTTGAGGTAACCACTCCTGGCTTTTAGGTCTTCAAGTCAACAGTCTACTTTTGGCTCTGCAGCTCCAAGACTTTGAATTATACCACTGATGTCCCTGAGTCTCCACTTGCAGACAGCAGATCAAGGAAATGCTCAAGTTTTCTACTCATATGAGGCAATCCACCACTATAAATCTGTTTCTTTGGAGAACCCTAAATTATACAGACATCTTTTGGGAACAATTAATCTGCCTTTTGCAATGTATGTGCAATATGTATGATACAAAACATGTTATATATTATGCATTACATATACATACATCTAGATTTAAAATAATTTAATTTGAAAAAAGCATAGAGAATAATAGGATGCATGTCATGATGCATGTGTGTATATGCATAATAATTTATAAAAAGAGGTAATAATTATTATTAAAATTTTAAACATTGTCAATCCTTTTCATTTGATACAACTTAAAAATCCATATTTCCAGATATAATCACTACACTGAAGACAGTGAACATATTTCCCACCCAGGCCATATATTCTCCCTAACTATGTAGGTTAATAGTATTAATAATTCATTATATGTTCTAGTATCTGTTCTTTTATACTTTGTTAAACATCTAGATAGTGGATATTAAGATTTACAACAGGTTTCATGAATAGGTTTATATATTTATTTTAAGCAATGTATTTTCTTTTTTAACAATATTCCACACTGAAAATGTATTTCATTTTTATTGAGCATTTAATGTTTGTTGCTGAAATTCTTATCTTCATTAACAATGGTCTGCCTATTTACAGGACTTGCTTTCATGCTTACAAGTTTTATTGACAGCAGTTGTATGTGTAAATTGAGTTATATTTAATATGTTCAAATAAAATTAACCTCATCAGTTTTGCAAAATATTGCAAAAGTTGTATGTATTGAATCAATTAAATATTATTTCTCTATATTTCTCCTATTTAAGTGTAAAAACCTGAGTAACCTTGACCCCATTAAATAAGACATATAATATCTAATTTGATACTTGACTATAAACCTTTGCAATCACCTCCCATTTGGTGGTGAAGACAAGCAAGTAATTAGTAATTCATCTTTAATTTTTCTTTTGGTAGAAGCAATAAGGCATATTTTTAAAGAATGAAGAGAAATTAATCAAGTCAACAGTATTTCTCAATATTAACAAGAAATACTCAATAATTTGTGGGTCTGGTAATATTTCAGATTTTAGAAAATTATAAAAATAACTTTCTGCCCCCTTGATATACTCAGAAGTCATATACTAAAAGCCTCAAGATCTCAAACAGTGATTGGTTGCCCCATGAAAATTTCTTTAATTTTTGTAAATGGTATTAAATATATTGAATACAAATATATTTTCCACAATTTGACATAATTTCCAACAGTCTTCATCACTTAGGTACTGGTGAAAGGCTTCATATATCTCTGTTACTCTTCCAACATGAATTATTTGTGTTATTGTCTGTAATAAACAGGAATTCAAAAGTGCATACTAATTTTAGCATTTACAACTTACTATCCAGTGGGAAACTGCTTCCATTCAAAGAACACATTTCCACGAAAAGAGGGACCATGGATGGATACTCATCCTTACACTAGTATTTCTCCCTTGTCCTTCAGATGAGAGCTTGTCTCAGAAACAGAAATGAAAATGTCTTGATGCCTAATGAGTCATCAATTGGCACCAATTAGCCATCACCATTATGTAAGTTTAGGATACCATCATAAATAATATATTGTGTCCTCTGGATGATAGTTTAATAGAGAGTGACCTTGACTCTGGAATCAAGGTATGAAAGGGCTAATGGTAACTCTCACTCTTTTTACTTACTGCTACTTTTGCAAAATTTGCTTAAAATTTCCATGATTAGTCTCCATTCAATTTGAGTTTTCAGTAATTGTAAATGGACTGATTTCTTCATTAACAACATAGTTTTTTTTTTTAATTAAAACTTTCCTCCCCACTTCCTGGATGTTTCAGACTTCTTATACAACTAAAGAAATAAGCAGTTAAGGTGTTTTTTTTTTATTACGAAGACAAAAAGTATCTTTCCTGTAACTGGAGAACAAACAGCCTATTACATAGCACCTCCTAGTAGAGAGTTAATGGATGGCTAAAAATTCATACATGCTGAAAATGTTTTTTTAGAGCAATTTTGGATGTATGTTGGAATAATTTCATATTTACATTATTTAATTTAGCAGCTGGATGAGAGTCACAGAATGTAAAATAGAAGGTATGTATGTAACTTTTATAGATATGTCTGATACAATAGTAAGGGCTGCATGTACTGCTCTTGTTTATATATGGAGACAGCCCAGTTTGATGCTACATTATTCTGACATTAGAAATGAAGAAACTGACTTTAGGGAGGTTAGTTAACAAATGGTCTAAAGCAGTAAAACTAATATGACCCTTTGTGTAGAAAAATGGAATTATATTCCACTTATATTTTTCTAATATTTAAACAAACTTCGAGTATGCAGTTGTGCTCTTTGTTGCATATGTTAGCTAGTAGGAAATTTTCCCATTCAACATACACTAAATGGGGGCACTTCAGTAACAGAAAGTTTCCATTAATTGGAAGGAGAAATCCCCATATAAACTCTTGAGACTTTAGAAATCACAGTGACTCAGATAAAATTAGATAATAGACACATATTTGTGATGAGAACTTGATACCTTCCACAGAGGTATTTCCTTTCTGCTTTGTTCACTGTTTCTGCTCACATTATCTATTCACAGTCTTTTGGGGATCTGGAGGTATAAAAGAACTCTATATTTTTATCTCCTATTCTAATGAACAACCTCAAGTCCACTTCCAATCACACTCATCCTAAGTATTAAGAGGTAATGAAAGTTGTACTTCAAACCATTTAAAGAACTCATGAAATCAAGATCAGGCACAGATAATATTTTGGAGTATTGAAAGGTGGAACATATAAATACAAGAAGGAAATGACAAAATACCACTTTTACAATGAGATATGAAATAAAACTACGTTTAGGAAAAAGTACAAAAAATATACAAACAACCTGAATTAAGAAGTAAACATCTAGGTATGTACACCTTTATCAACCAGATGACATTGTTTTGTTCAATCTAGAGTGGCACTAGAAAGCAGTCTTTCCCTTTCCTAGTGCAGTATAATGTTTCCTTCAACAATTTGAGAATTTTGAATTATGGTAAAGAATTTTTTGTACATGTTACTAAAATATTTAACTAAATGTTATGTGACTAAATTGAGAAAAGTACAATTCCAAAAAATTAGGAGATGGACTCTGGACACTGCGCCCCCCCCCCCCACTGAAAATGAACTAAGGACACTGCGCCTGTCTGCCCCCCCCCCCCCACTGCAGAGGGACACGGGACATCTTGGCTGCCCACCCGCCCACCCACACTGACTCGGTATGCCCTTGCAGGGCTCCCCAGCTTCTTTGGAGGCTGGTGCAGCAATTTTGAATTATTACTTAGGGCACAGCCACCATCATTAGAAGGGTGGCTCACTTCCTAAGACACCTACAGGAGACTAGAAGCCCTTTGACAGTTACCTCTATTTACTCACTTACATCCTACACCCTTCCCCATCCTCTTTGTTCACAGCTAGAAATACTGTAAATAATAATCAAACTCATCCTTTTCATTATAATAATGTTAAAGTCCTTATAGGGGCTATCTGGTTTGGAGATGCATTTTCTTTGTGTTGGATACTACTAGTATTGATCTCCCCTTCAGGGAGAGGTATTGGAAAACTGCAGGGTCACAGTAAACCTGCAGGAGGGAAACTTCAGTACCTCAGATTTTCACTGCTAGAGGGGAATATACAGAAAAAAATATGAAAAAACAGGGGAAGAAAATGTCCTTAACAAACCAAGATGCTATTTTGATATAATCCAATGACAGCATGGCAGTAGAAATGACAGAAAAAGAGTTCAGAATATGCATAATTAAAATGATCCATGAAACAAAAGAGGGGATAAGAGAGCAAAGGCAGGTGATGGGTACTCATTCCAATAAACAGTTAAAAGAGAAAATGCAGGAAGCAAAAGAACACTTCAATAAAGATATAAAGATTCTGAAAAAAAAAGCAAACAGAAATACTTGAAATGAAAGAAATGATAAACCAAATTAAAAACTCAATAGAAAGCATCACCAACAGAATAGATCTTGTGGAAGACAGAATCTCAGACAATGAAGACAAAATATTTAATCTTGAAAATAAAGTTGACCAAACTGAGAAGATGTTAAATCATGGTAAAAACCTTCAAGAATTATGGGATATCATGAAAAGACCAAAGTTAACAATTACTGGGATTGACGAAGGCACAGAGATACAAACCAAAGGCATGAACAACCTGTTCAACAAAATAATATCAGAAAATTTCCCAAACCTGAAAAATGAAATGGAAAACAAAATACGAGATACTTACAGAACACCAGGTACACAGAATTACAAAAGATCCACACCAAGGCACATTATAATGAAAGTACCTCACACACAAGATAAAGATATGATTTCAAAGGCTGCAAGAGAAAAGCATCAGATTACCTAAAAGGGGAAACCAATACAGATATCAGTAGATTTCTCAGCCCAGACCCTAAAAGCAAGAAGGGTCTGGAACAATATATTTCAAGCTCTGAAAGAACATAGATGCCAACCAAGAATCCTATACCCCGCAAAACTAGCCTTCAGATTTGACAATGAAATAAAATCTTTCCATGATAAACTAAAGTTAAAAGGATTTACAAATAGAAAGCCTGCACTACAGAACATTCTCAGCAAAATATTTTGTGAGGAGGAAGTGAAAAACAACAGTACAAGTCAGCAAAGGGAGGAACTATCCTAAAGGAAAAGTCAATTAAAGGAGGAACAAAGTCAAGTTAAAAACCAAAAATAAGGCAAAATGATCGGGAATACAAATCATACACAATAATAACCCTATATGTTAATGGCCTAAACTCAATAATCAAAAGACATAGACTGACAGATTGGATTAAAAAGAAAGACCCAGCAATATGCTGCCTTCAACAGACTCATCTCATAGAAAAAGACATCCACAGACTAAAGGTGAAAGGATGGGGAAAAACATAACATGCACATGGACTCAGTAAAAAAGTAGGGGTTTCTATCCTCATATCAGATAAGGTGAACTTCAAACCTAAGTTAGTCAGAAAGAATAAAGAAGGACATTTTATACTGCTTAAGGGAAGCATAAATCAGCAAGACATAATGATTTTAAATATTTATGCCCCAAACAATGGAGCATCTATGTACATCAAACAAACCCTTTTCAATTTTAAGAATCAAATAGACCAAAACACAATAATAGCAGGGGACACTCACCACTGGATAGATCCTCCAAACAAAAACTGAACAAAGAAACTATAGAACTAAATAAAACAATCAATGATATAGACTTAATGGACATTTACAGAGTATTTTATCCATCATCGTGCAAATATACTTTCTTCTCAGTAGCTCATGGATCATTCTCCAAAATAGACCATATGCTATGCCACAAAGTAGTCATTAGTAAATACAAAAAATAGAGATACTACCTTGTACCCTATCAGACCATAATGGAATGCAATTAGATATCAATGATAAAATAACAAACCGAAATTACTCCAACACCTGGAGACTAAATAATATGCCATCAAATGATGCAATGATAACAGAAGACATCAGGGAAGAAATAAAAATATTCTTAGAGGTAAATGAGAATAATAATGACTCAACATATCAAAATCTCGGGGACACTCTGAAAGCAGTACTAAGAGGAAAGTTCATTGCATTGAGCCCATACATTAAAAAAAAAAAAAGTCAACAACTAAATGACTTAACATTACATCTCAAAATCCTATTAAAAGAAGAACAGATCAATACCAAATAAAGTACAAGACAGGAAATAATTAAAATCAGAGCTGAAATCAGTGAAATTGAAACAAGAGAAGCAATTCAAAAAATTGACAAAACAAAAAGTTGGTTCTTTGAAAAAGTAAACAAAATTGATAAACCCTTAGCCACACCAAAGAAGAGAAGGAGAGAGAAAACTCAAATTACTACAATTTGTGATTAAAAAGAAAAGGTCATGACAGACACCATTGAAATACATAACATAATTGAAAGCTACTTTGAAAATCTATACTCCAACAAAATAGAAAATATCAAAGACATGAACAAATTTTTAGAGACATATGATCCTCCCAAACTGAATCAGGAAGACGTACACAATTTAAAAAGATCAGTTTCAAGCACCAAAATAGAAAAGTCATCAAAAGCCCTACCAACCAAGAAAAGCCCAGGACCAGATGGATTATCAGTCAAATTCTACAAGACCTTTAAAGAAGAACTAATACCAATAATCCTTAAAGTATTCCAGGAAATAGAAAAGAAGGGAACCCTTCCAAACACATTCTATGAGGCTAGAATCACTCTGATACCAAAACCAGACAAAGACACATCAAGGAAAGAAAACTTTAGACCAATATCCCTGATGAACATAGATGCAAAAATCCTTAACAAAATACTAGCAAGTCACATACAAAAATTTATTAAAAAGATAGTGCACCATGATCCACTGGGGTTTATCCCAGGGATGCAAGGTTGGTTTAACATCCAGAAATCAATAAATGTGATTCATCACATCAATAGACAGATTTAAGAATCATATGATTATTTCAATAGATACTGAGAAAACATTTGATAAATACAGCACCCCTTAAAACACACTTCATGCTTAAAACAATAGAAAATATAGGAATAGTAGGAACATACCTCAACAATGTAAAGGCTGTCTATGCTAAGCCCACAGCCAAAATCATTCTTAATGGAGAAAAACTGAAAGCATTACCTCTAAAAACCTGGAACAAGACAGGAATGCCCTCTTTCACCACTTCTATTCAACATCGTCCTTGAAACACTAGCCAGAGCAATTAGACAGACCAAAGAAATTAAAGGTATACAAATAGGAAAAGAAGAACTCAAGCTTTCACTATTTGCTGATGACATGATTCTATATTTAGAAGATCCAAAAACCTCCACTAGAAAACTTCCAGAACTAATAAATGAATTCAGCAAAGTAGGAGGATATAGAAATAATACTCACAACTCTAATGCATTTCTATTCATATGTGATGAATCCTCTGAAAGAGAAATTAGGAAAACCACTACATTCATGATAGCCTCAAAAAAAAAAAATAGAAAAACCGTTGGAATCAATCTAACAAAAGGGGTGAAAGTTCTCTACAATGAAAACTACAGAACACTAAAGAAAGAAATTGAAGAAAAACCTTAGAAGATCGAAAGATCTCCCATGATCTTAGATAGGCAGAATTAAGATTATCAAAATGGTCATTCTACCAAAGGTGCTAAAGAGATTCAATGCAATTCCAATTAAAATCCCAATGGCATTCCTTATAGAAATAGAGAAAGCAATCATGAACTTCATCTGGAAGAATGAGAGACCTCAAATAGCCAAAACAATCCTGAGCAGAAAAAGTAAAGTAGGAGGTATCACAATACCAGATCATAACCTATACTATGGAGCAATATTAAAAAAAAAAGCATGGTATTGGCACCAAAATAGACAGGTAGATCAATGGTACAGAGTAGGGGACACTGAGACAAGCCCACAAAAATTTAGTTACCTCATACTAGACAAAGGAGCCAAAACATACAATGGAGAAAAGATAGCCTGTTCAACAAATGGTGCTGGCAAAACTGGAAATCCATATGCAGTAAAATGAAATTAAACCTCTATCTCTCACCCTGCACAAAAACTCAACTCAAAATGGATCAAGGACCTAGGAATTAGACCAGAGACCCTACACCAAATAGAAGACAAAGCAGGCCCAAATCTTCAGCATGTTGGCTTAGGATCAGACTTCTTTAACAAGACTCCCAAAGCACAAGAAATCAAAGCAAGAATCAATAAATGGGATGGATTCAAACTAAAAAGTTTTTTCTCAGCAAAGGATACAATCAATAATGTGAAAAGAGAGACTACAGAGCAGGAGAAAATCTTTTCCACATGCACATCAGTTAAAACACTAATCTCCAAAATTTATAAAGAACTTACAAAACTTTACACCAAAAATACAAAGAACCCAATCAATAAATGGGCCAAGGAACTGCACAGACACTTTACAGAAGAAGATATACAGGCAACTACTAAATATATGAAAAAGTGTTCAACATCGCTAGTTATTAGAGAAATGCAAATGAAAACAATTCTAAGATTTCATCTTACTCCAATTAGAATGGCTATTATCAAGAACATAATAATAGATGTTGGCATGGATGTAGGGGAAAAGGAACACTTTTACATTGCTGGTAGAGTTCCAAATTGGTGCATCCACTCTGGAAAGCAGTGTGGAGATTCCTCAGACAACTTGGAATGGACCCACATTTTGACCCAGTTATCCCATTCCTTGGTTTATATGCAAAGTACTTAAAATCAGCATACTACAGTAACACAGTCACATCAATGTTTATAGTGGCTCAATTCACAATAGCTAGATTGTGGAACCAACATAGATGCCCTTCAACAGATGAATGGATAAAGAAACTGTGGTATATATACACAATGGAATATTATTCAGCCATAAAGGAGAACAATATTATGGCATTTGCAGATAAATGGATGGAGTTGGAGAATATCATGCTAAGTAAAATAAGCCAATCCCCAAAAAACCAAAGGCTGAATGTTTTCTCTAATAGTGGATGATAATATATAATGGGGGTGGGCAGTGGGGTTGAAAGAAGAATGGAGGAACTTTAGATTACATAGAGGGAAATAAGAGGTAGGGGGTATATGAAAAATGGTGAATGAGACAGACATCATTACCTTATGTACATGTATGATTACACAAATAATATGAATCTATATTGTGCAGAACCACTGAAATGAAAAGATAATCCCTATTTGTTTACAATTAATCAAAATGCAGTCTGTAAAAATTAAAACAAAATTAAAAAGAGAAAAAGAAGTGAACTTTATAAGTTAGCCTCTAAATGAGACCTGGCATTTATCTCTTGCAGGATTTTATTCTCATTTTCTATTTTGGGAATTTTGATTGTGATGTGCCTTGGAATGTTTTTTTAATCTTGTCTATTTTGGGTCTGTATGCATCCTGTTTGAAGATGTCTACCTCATTTATAAGGTTAGGAAAATTTTCTGGTATTATTTTACCAGAAATAAAAATAGGTAGGCTTCTTCCAATAAAAATTGTGAATTTCTTAATGCCCTTAGCCTGTACCTCCATGTTCTTCTATCCCAATGATTATTTGCTTTGTTATCTTGATGGTGTTTTAGAGAATATATAGGTTAAAACCTATCTATGCAGTAAGGACACACGCGCGCGCACACACACACACACACACACACACACACAATCATGCTTATTGGAAAAAATAAAATAGTTTTAAAAAATGAAAAATTCAAATTTAAAAAAGGAAAAGGGAGGATAGTAAATAAACCTCAATGAGAAATAAAAAATATGTTTCTGCTGAGGTGGTCAAAACTGTTGGTTAGAATCAAAGTTTATTGCTTATACTTTTGTTCCTGTCTTTGTATTTTGGTGGGGATGGTGAATTTTTGACCCTTAGTTCATGGTCTGGGAGTTGTTAAGTCCCATTTGTTTATATTTTTCACCAAGCTGCTAGCTGTTATAGCCAGTGCCAAAGCTGGTTGTAATAACTCTCAGTTTCCCATCTCCCAGTAAAGAATGAGATAGATTGAAGTGTGCTAATGAATGATGTACTCCTGTAGTGGAGCTGTTGCAGAGTTTAAATTAGAATTTCAGGTAGGGGCAGTTTAGTTGTGGCTAAGTTTTGGAACCCTGTCCATGGCTATTTAAGATGTGATCCACATCCCTCATAGCTGGGCAGTTGCAATCTCTTCTGAATGTCTGGTTCTCAGGGTCCTCTGAAAATTCTACTTTTAGAGTGAGGAGTCTGTACCTTCACTGGTCTCACATATTCACCATAATGGATGTGAATTACCAAGAATCAGACCTGGAGTGCAGGTGCACTGGTCTGGCTGGTTACTGGCATCTTTCCAGTTGTTTACATGGGACACCAACAACAAAGGGAGTCCTTTCCCCTTTGTGTCTGGCACCTGAATCACCCTGGGCTCATTTTCAATCACACTGGTCCAGGTACTGTCTGAACCCCACAATAGCTGACTGCTGGGTCAGGCTGGCAACTTCTCTGTGAGTTCCCAATCTCTCTCCTCCGATCGCTGCTGGGTGGCTGCTTTATATTCAGCACATTGTGTATACTCTAGTTGGTTTTGGTGCTTAGAAATAATCCTAATGCAAGTAATATCAAGGGCACAGTTTATCAATTAGGAAAACTTGAATTCTTATTCTCACTTTGATATTCAGAGAATGACCTGTCCTGATTACTTAAATTTCTCAAGCTGAATTTTTCATAAAAATAAAAATTAACATGCATATCTGCTATAGATAATACATAAATCAATCCATAGTAAAACTTATATAGAACACAATCTCCAGAATGTGTGTGTCTTTCTTTCTTTCTTTCTTTCTTTCTTTCTTTCTTTCTTTATTTTAAGTAGAAACATAATAATACATAGAATACAGGGTGATATAGTACTATATGTGTATACAGTATAATAATCAGACCAGGATCATTGACATATCCAACACCTCAAATATTTTCATTTCTTTGTCAAGGTAATATTCAAGATCTTCTCTACTAGGTACTTTGAAAAAAACAATTAATTGTGCTCAAATATGGTTGCCCTACTTGGCAATAGAACATTTCAAGTACCCATGAATCTCCTTTATCTTCCTATAGACCATCCTTTCCTGTCTTTGATAATGACAATTACTCTCTAAATTGATGGAATCAAAATTTTAGCTTTCATATATGAGAGAACATGCAGTATTTGTCTTTCTGTGTCTGACTTATTTTACTTAACATGATATCCTCCAAACTCATCCATGTTGTGCAAATTGTACACCTTATTTTTTATTTTAATGGCTTATATTATTTATTTGTGTATAGATACCACATTTTCTTTATCCATTATTCATCAATGAATATCAAGTTTGATTCCATATTTTGACTATTGTAAATACTGCTGAAATAAACATAAGAATTCAGTTATCTCTTTGAATTTCATATTTTTTGTCCTTAGATATATACCCAGTCATAAATTTGGGGGATCATATGGTACATATGTTTACAATTTGTTGAGAAATCTCCATACTGCTTTTCACAATGTCACTACTAAGTTTACCAGTAGTGCATGAGAGTTCCCCTTTCTCTATTTGAATTTTTTTCTAATCATAGTCATTCTATGACATCATAAATACTACATCAGAAATAATATTGAAACAATAAATACAAAAGATGAATAAAACAAAAAGTTAATTTGTTAAAAAGGTAAACAAAATTGCATTAACTATGCTAAGAATAAAACAAGATCAAAATAAATAAATCAATCCTAAGAGTTTTCTTTTTAGAAACCTTTTAATTGTGTGAGTATGCGCAATATTTAGGATTTTTTTTTTTTTTTTTTTTTTTGCTACAGAAGATCGGGGCATCTGAAACAATGAGAGTTTGACTTCCTTTTATTTGGATGCTTTACATTTATTTTTGTTGCCTAAGTGCTCTAGCTAAGACTTCTAGTACTATGTTTAGTAAGATGTGTGAAAATGGTCATTCTTATCTTATTCCAGATTTTAGATGAAACGCTTTCAATTTTGCCCCATTCAGTATGATGTTAACTGTGTGTTGCTCTTATGTGACCTTTATTTTATTGTACTATACTTCTTCTATAGGTAATTGGTGGAAAGATTTTTTAATGATGAAAAGATGTTAAACCACCATTGGACCCAGGTATCCCACTCCTTGGCCTATACCCAAAGGTCTTAAAATCAGCATGCTATAGTAACACAGCCACATCAACATTTATAGCAGCTCAATTCACAATAGCTAAACTATGGAACCAGTGGAAAGATGAATGGATAAAGAAAATGTGGTACATATACACAATGGAATATTACTCAGCCATAAAGAATAATGAAATTATGGCATTTGCAGGTAAATGGATGGAGTTGAAAAATATCATGCTGAGTGAAATAAGCCAATCCCCAAAAAACCAAAGATTGAATATTTTCTCTGATAAGTGGATGCTGATCCATAGTGGCAGGGGAGGTAGGGAAGAATGACGGAATTTTGGATTGTGCATAGGGGAGTGAGGGGAGGGTGGGGTTTGGGGGATGAGAAGGATGGTAAAAATGAGACACATGTCTATGATTTTATTTATTTGTCTATGGGTTTTATTTCCTTCTTTGCGTAGCTAAGAATTTTTCCATTTTGTTTTTCTTTTTAACAAACCAACTTTCTGTTTTGTTAATCTTTTGTATATTTTAGCTTCACTTTTAGTTCTGATCTAATACTTACTTTTAAAATTTGTATTAATTTTGGAATTGCTTTGGTCTTTCTAACCCCTTGACTCAGACTGTTATGTTATATGAAATCTTTCTCCTTTTTTGGTGGAGGCACTAATGGCTACAAAATTTCCTGTTAGACTATTTTAATAAATACAATAAGTTTTTTAGTATGCTATGTTTCCATTTTCACTTGTTTCAACAATTTTTAAACATTTCTCTTTTACTTTCTTCATTGGCTTATTTGTTATCAGAAGCACATTGTTTAATTTCCAGGTATTTGTACAATTTCCACATTTCCTCTTATTGTTGACTTCTAATCTAATTCTATTGTGATCAGAGAAGAAACATGACAACTTCTCAATTTTTTAGAGTTTACTGAGACTTGCTTTATAACCTGGCAAATGATTACATTCCTGGAGAATGTTCCATGTGTTATTGAGAAAAAGGTATATTATGCACATATAGGATGGAAAGTTCTACCAATGTCTGTTAGGCTCATTTACTCTATAATATGGCTCTATTCCATTGTGTTTGTTGATTTTCTTTGTGGATGAACTCTCTATTGAGGAAAGTGTAGTGTTGAAATCCCCAACTATTACTGCTGTAGAATCTTTCCCTCCCTT
Organism: Sciurus carolinensis; assembly: GCF_902686445.1. Lineage (NCBI taxonomy): Eukaryota > Metazoa > Chordata > Mammalia > Rodentia > Sciuridae > Sciurus > Sciurus carolinensis. The sequence continues at coordinate 102,819,002 of NC_062217.1, forward strand.
CACGTCTTATCCTATAAGTAGTCTGGGATATGTTCATGGTGCTAATCTTTGGAATAATATTCCAGATGCTTCTACAGTTCTGTGCTAGCGGAATTTACCATCTTGATAATGCAGATCTACTGACCCCTGATTCTTCTGAAAAACAAGCATCACTGCTTAAGTTATAAAAAGATAGATTAAACTATCAAAACATATAATAGAAATTATGAAATGAAAGTTCAGACTTCTCTCATTTACAAAGGTACTTAAAATCAAACATGGAATGATATAATATCTAAGTTTTTTCCTACTGTAATAAGGTAATAGGTGAGGTAAATAGTTCAAATTTTTTGAAAACCATTTCTGTTATTTTTGTCTTACACTCACCCTTAGGGAATTTAATAAAGAAATGATTTATATATATGTATAGATATAATATTATATATTTATATGTATTTCTAGATAATATCTATTAATTGCTGTCAGATAATCTGAAACACAAGATTGAGTGATAATGCTGTCACGTGATAAATATGAGATATAAAAGTGAACTTCAAGTTCAGCGTACTATTTAGGATCTCAGAAATGTAGACAGTTTGAACTTATCTTAGCACAGTTGACAAATATCTAACTACATAAAATTAACTTCAATCACACATGCCCTAGATTTTTTTTTTTAGGTGATAGGAATTTATTTTATCACAATTCTGGAGGGTAGTAAGTCTAAAATCAAGGTTCTGGCCAATTTAGTTGTTGGTGAAGGCTCTCTTCCTGTTTTGCAGATGGCCATGTTCTATGTCCTCACATGGTTGAGGGTCCAGGGAGAGAGAGCCCTATCACTTCCTCATAGACCCTAACTGTAATTACAGTCACATTAGGTCTTAGGACTTTAACATATGAATTTGTGGGGTGGGGGCACAAAAAACATTCAGTCCACAATACTAGGTTAAAATCAGCCCTAGATTTTTCTATCAATTTTGTAAACCTCTGAATTTTGAAAAGCTAATTTTCCTACTTGACACTATTTTATTGTTATAAGAAAACATTGTGCTTAGGAATCTACAATGAGATATAAGAAGTGTACATTTTGAGAGAATGTACTATTTAGGTAAAACATGATTTCTTTTTTAACCAAGGGTGTTGAGCTACATCCCAAATCCTTATTTATTTATTTATTTATTTATTTATTTTTATTTTGATACAGGGTCTCACTAAGTTGCCTAGGGCCTGGTTAAGTTGCTGAGGCTGGCTTCAAACTTGCAATCCTCCTGCCTCAGCTTCCCAACTTCCTGGGATCACAAGCATGGGCCACTGTGCCTAGCAAGGGCTAGCTACTTTTTATCATCACAGTATATTTTATTATTCTTTGTTGCTTTATATAATCTATCTACTTTTAAAAAAATAAACACCACTGTGAATAATGAAAAAGATACATTGACTTTCCAAAAAGTTGGAACAGTTTCTTAAAATTTAACTCTGCCTACTTATGATAAGTCCATTTCATTTAGAGATACAGGAATACACCTTTGTCCATAAGAAAATTCGTGATTGAATGTTCATGCCAACTTCTTTGCAACACTGAAAGCTAGAAACACAAATATCCATCAAAAGATAAATGATAAAACAAATTTGGTATATCCATTCAAGGGAACACTACTCAACAGTAAAAAAGAAAATTATTAATATGCACAGCAACAGGGATGAATCTCAAACTAATTCTGTTAAATGAAAATAGATAGTACAAAATATTATTCAAATTCTATGAAATTGTAGATAATGTAGACTAGTCTTCAGTGATAGAAATAAAAGATTAGTGGCTGATTCATTAGGGAAGGAGAGGGATGGGATAGTTGGGTGAGAGGAATGCCTTTGGCATACTACACATGTTCAATAAGTAGACTTAGACTGTGGTGATGGCTTCACACAACTGTCAAAACATATTCAATTGTATGATTACATATATGCAATTTGTTGTTACAATTATACCTCAGACTACTTTAAAATTACAAAAATGACATTTAATGCTTTTTTAGAAAACAGTAAACAGATGTATACATGTGACAGGAATCTTTAGATGCAGTGGAGTTTAGGAGTAAACATTGGCCCCAATCTGTAAGTGTTTCTAATTTGGGTTGTTTTCCCCATCCCATGAAGAAAAATTTAGACTCATTATATTGCTTTGTTTTTAATTAGGTTTTGTCACTTGTGATGGTGGCAGAGTTCTGTGTATCAGGTACTGTAATGACTGCCAAAGGGAATAAGAGAAACCAAAGCAATCTCAATACTGCAATAATAAACATAATAGTTTGTCTATTCTTACATTGTCTTTAAGCATGAATATGAAAACAAACTATGAAAAACACAGAAAAATCAAAAACTGACTAATAGTTCTAATTATAAGTATATGAGCTGCTTTAAATGGGTAAATATAGCAACAAAATGCAATCATAAGCATAGGCTTACTACGCTACTTTAAGGTTCACATACACAATCGACATTTTATAAACTCTATCCAGGCTCCTAAAGGCATATGTTTAAAATAAAAAGTAAATAAATAAATAAAATCACTATATGAATTCTTACACAAACATTAATAATAGAATGTCTTAGACTTCAGAAAAGTTACAAAGTTGGTACAGAGGGTATCTCTCTACCCCAACTCCAGGTTTTCCTCTTATTAGCATCTCCCACTTGAATGGCATATTTGAATCGGCTAACGAATCAACATTAACACTAGGACATGTTTATTTGTATTTTTTCTTTTTATCTAATTAATTTTTTTTCTGATCTAGAATATTCCATCCAGCATCCATATTTTATTTAATATTCATGTGTCATGAGTCCCCTCTGGACTGTGACAAGATTGCAGATATTTCTTGTTTTGATGATGTTTATAGTTTGACAATTACTGATTACATACTGTAAAATGTCTCACCATTTAAGATTATCTAAAGTTTCCCTCATGACTGGAGGTGTTGAGTCATTACTAGGGGTTTTAAGAGGAAGACACAGAAGTAAAGTGCCACCTCAGCATATCATGGGAAAGATATCTATTACCAACAAGGTTATTTAATTGACAGTGTGCTCTTTATTTCAGACCAGAGATTGTATGTATTCAATTAAAACTAACTAAATTTTTGCCTTCTTTTCATGCTCTATTCTTTGGAAAGAAGCTGTGCTTTATATCCTTGAGGCATCAGTAACCAAACAAATATTTATAATTACAGGATATTTGTCTACTCATCTCCATTTATTTAGTTTGTCAATCATATATTTTTATCAATTTGGACTTATGGATATTTATTTCTTGCTTTAGATTATAATATAATCATACTTTCCTTATTGGTGCTCAAGTTGCTAAAACTCTGGTTTATAGGTTTGTCTTTTAGTTTGCTTCCATGTCCCTTTGACAGCCCCCATCCTTTTGTTTTATGAATATTTCCTTTCTGGAACTAGAGGCTATTTCAGTCTTATTTTGCATATTCTTGCCTTATCTCCAGAATCAGTAATTTCTCCAAGTTTATTTTGTTGGAAAATGGCATTAGAAACTAAGATCTGGGAATTAGTCTTATATCAATTTTTAATTTTTTTTCAAAGGCCGTTTCCCCTGTGTGCCATCTTAACACAATGGAGACCAAAAACTATGAATTATTAACCAGAATCCCCATATTTTGTATTATATTCCTTATATTATAAAATGATTAAATGTTCATATGAATAAATCACATTAAAATAGTTACAAAGTGAATTCAAAAGTGCAATCTAGTAAAATATAAAATGATGTAAGTTTGACATAAGAAAGTCCACGAGTCATTAAGTCTCAATGCATGGTTGACTTTCTTCTTTCCTTCCCTACAAATCCACTGGCCCTTGGTCAGGCATAAGTCCTGATGCTATGTATTATAGGATTAAGTGCCAAAGATACATTCTTCATCCTACCATGATGAAATTAGGCTGCAAAAAATTTTATGTATAGCCCACTCACTGTACTTTCTTCTGTTTTTTTTTTTTGCTTGTCTTTCTTTTCTATCCCTTTTATTTTTTAATCTCTCTCTTCATCTAGTCCTAAAAATTCTGATCTTCTATGTGTATAGGTATCACACCCATATTATCTTCAAAATTGTACAGTTAATGATATAAAACATAAAAAATTTCTGGAGTAAGAGGGAAAAATTCACAAATTATACAGTTTAGGCACAGTAAAACTGAAATTAATACTGAAATTTTAGAAATTTAAAACATCAAAGTCATCTGTAAAGCAGACCAATTTAAAATAAAATGTTGTTTTCATATGAATGTTCCCACTGTCAGTGTTATGGCCAGGAAAATGTTAGAATATTAATAAGATCAGTACATTCTCTTCAAATACCAAAAGAAAGAAAATATGAAATTTTCTCATGTTCTAATCCTATAACCTCATCATTATGCATTCAGCAGAGTAAATTACAGAAAGATGATAAGAAAGTCTTGTTCAAGTTTTGTTCTAATTTCAAGTCAGTCCACATTGATTTTCTCAGTTATCATTCCACTAAATGGAGAAATTAAAAACTTCCCTTACTACTTATACAAATATAATTAGAAGAAGTGATTAGGTATGTGTAGACATACTGAAAAATACAAAATATGATTTATTTCATAAAATTCCATTTGCCTTTAAATAAGTTAATTAGTTTAAATCAGTCAATCAATTTTCTTGCATAGAATATTCAACTTTCTGTAAACAGTAGGTAGAAGTAGGGTTTTCCAGTAGTATTTTTCCAGGACAAATATTACAGATTTATTTAGAAAGTTATTTAATACTACTTAATCAACCTCTAAAAGTAAGTTTTAAACCACAGTTTCTTAGTAAGCATCAGTCAATCCTTTTCTAAATTATCATTATATTTTATTTTTTGTTTATTTAGTTTTGCTTATAGTTTCATTGTTTGCTTATTGTTTCATTTTATGAAAATTATTTTAAACCATTCTTCATTTTAAATTATTCTTTATTGTCTTCTTAAAAATTAGTTTGCTGAGGGGTAGGGAAGGGATAGTAGTGGGAATATGATCAAATTATGTGCATGTGTGAATATGGCATAATGAATCTTACTGTATATAATTATAAGGCAGCAATAAAAAAGACTCACTTTAGATACAATGATTCTAAAAGGCTCAAAGTTAAGAAAAGAAGGATAAACACTATGAAAACAGTAAACAAAACACAGTAGAACAGCTATACTGATATCAGACAAAACAGATTTTAAGCAATAAGAAAGGTTTAAATTATTAGAAGATTTCTGTTTTGTAAAATGAAGAGTTCTAAATCTTAGTGATTACTGTATAACAATATAAACATACTTTATATCATTGAACTGTACACTTAAAATGGTTAAGATGTCAGATCTTATGTGTATTTTATCACAATTTAAATTTGAAGAAAAGAAACAATTATTTTAATGAGAAAACTTAACCATGGTCAAGAGAGATTTATTCCAGGAATACGTAGTTGTTTCAGTTCTAAGAAGTTCATTAATAAACCATAAGAATGGTTATAAATAACAAAATATTTTTACTATCTCTATAGTAAACAGGAAAAAAAATTATGGAGGGACATGATGTATAATATTGATGCCTCAAATACCTAAAATGGCAAAGTATGTTGTAATGCTCTCAAATAATTCACATTCTTATTTACTCCCACAATGCCTTTTTCCATGAATTCATTGTTTCATTTAATGCAGGGGTCATATACATGCAGTAAAATGCTATGAAAACTGAAGTAGGAACTGATTCCTTAGTTTGAAGTTTATTTCAAAATGAGATCTTCTTTTTTTAAAGAAATCTTTTTAGCTATGTACAACACCAGAATACACCCTGACATAATTACACAAACATGGAAAACAACTTGCTCCAATTCAGTCCCCAGTACTCCTCCCCACCCCCTGCTCTCTCCTCCCTCCACTCCTCCAATCCCTCTATCAAACTATTTACAGTTTACTTTTTTCTTTTAACTAGTGTCCTGTGGATATACCAATGCTGGGACCCATCATGCCATATCCATGCATGCGATGCAAATGTTTGGTCAGATTCATTACACTGATCTTCCCTTTTCCTATCCCTTCTTCCTCCTCCTGAATTCCCTTCATTTACTCTACTGATCTTTCCTCTATTTTCTCTCTCACTATTTTCCACTTTACCTCTTTCTTTTTTAATACCCTCCATCTTATTTTGGCCTTTCCTCTATCAAAGAAAACATCTGACCTTTGACTTTTTGGGACTGACTAATTTCACCATGATAGTCTCAAGTTCCATCCATTTACCAGCAAATGCCAAACTTTCTTTCTTCTTTGTGGCTGGGTAATACTTCCTTGTGCATATGTACTACATTTTCTTTATCTATCATCTGTTGAATGGCACCTACTTTGGCTCCATAGGTTGGCTATTGTGAATTGTGCTGAAATGTTTGCATCACTGTAATATGCTAAAAGGCTCAAAGTTAAAAAAGGAAGAATAAACACTCAATGAAAACAGTAAACAAAACACAGTAGAATGGCTATACTGATATCAGACAAAATAGACTTTTAAATAATAAAAAAGGTTTAAATGATTATAACATTTCTGTTTTGTAAAATGAAGAGTTCATTTTAAATCTTTTGAATATATACTGAGGAGTGGGATAGCTGGATCATTTGGTGGTTCCATCACTAGTCTTTTTTGAGGAAATTCCATACTGCTTTCCAGAGTGCATGTTGTAACTTGCAATTCCACCAAGAGTGTACCTTATTCCCCACATCCTTACCAACATTTTATTGTTTGTGTTCTTAATAATTGCTATTATGAATGGAATGAAATGAAATATCAAAGTAGTCTTGATTTGCATTTCCCTAATTGGTAGAGATATGGAACATTGTTTCATGTATTTGTTGACTGTGTATTCCTTCTCTTGAGAAGTATCCATTTAGTTCTTTTACACATTTTTCGATTGGTTTATTTGGTTTTTTAGTGTTAAGTTTTTTTGAGTTCTTTGTATATTCTGGATATTTATGTTCTATCTGAGGAACATGTGACAAGATTTTTAATCTTCTTTGGCCTAGTACCATATTTATATCCACTCATCACACAGCACTTCCCTTCTTTATCTATCACCATGCTCCATAAAGCAGCAAAAGGAGTGTTTAATGCAAATCTGATCATAAGACTTCCATGTCTAAAAGCACTTCTGGTTTATCATTGCACTGAGCATTAAGACAAACAAAACAAAACAAAACAAAACAAACAAACAAGTAAACAAACAAACAAGCAGACTGGTTATGAAGTGCTGAATGAACTGGTCCAGGAGAATCTATGCAGACTCTTCAAATGAACTCTTTGCCCTTATCTGTGATCCAGGCATATTATTCTGTTTAAAATTTCCAAATTCTCCTTGCTTCACCCTTATACAGAATTTCTGTATGTATGGTTCTTTCACCAGGAACAATCTTGTATTCTATAGTCCCTCTCACATGGCCTACTCTAATGTCACCTATTTAATAATATATTTCAATGAAAATTATACTTGTGGTGAACCATAGCATATTTAATGTTCTTAGTTTTTTGGTGTATGCATATGTGTACATATTCAAATATTTCTACTTCACCATTATATATATGCATATATACACACATAAAAATCACCTACATATGTATCTGATACATATATGTGTGTATATGCACATACATGGTTATTTATATAGATATACATATATGTATCTATCTACTTATCATTTCTCTCTATCTACATACATACATATACACACAAATATATAATATAATGTGTTGCTATTACTGTTTTCCTGATTAATTTGATTAAAGTCTGTTTTCTAAAGGAAACGTATGCTCTCTGAGAACAGGGACCTAGTCAGCCTGCTACATTTTCTCCCTTTTTTATTGGCAGTACACAGCAGAGTGACTCAAGCTTCTGGACCCTCCTGAATTTTGAATAAGTGAATAGATTGCCTCATCTATTTTACATTCTTTGTTACTCTAAATGTAATTTTGTGTGTATGTGTCTGCATGCACCGGAGGGTTTTGATGATTTAGACAACCTGCAAATGCTTAAAAATTAATGAGAGAATAAAATAGATGCCAGATGTTTCCTCCATTTGGCAACTGTCTGGACCCCTAACAAAAACTTGTAATACGGGTTTTTGTGCTTCCTTACCCCATAGTTTTATACTTAACTTATTTTCAAGAAATTGTAGGAAAAAAAGAGCATGATAAATCCAAAGCCATCCCATTCCAAGTGAAAAAAAATCATAAATTGTATTAAAACAGTAAAATATTTACTATTGCATTTTATCTCAGCATTTGCAAATTGTATCTAAGAATCCTAATAATTTTAAAACCATTCTCCTCATCTCAATCAGTGAAGGGCCATGAAAAAGTTCTCATGTTATGAACCATAAAGTCTCATGCAAAAGAAGAGAAATTAGGTTATTAAAAGAAGGTACTGTATAACTTGCCTAATGGCCTGTAATCTGCTGAAAGTACAGCTGCAGTGGGCTGTTTAACAGGTGCTATGATTCTGGAGCGTAACAAACATGTTAGGATTTGTAGTGCATTTAATACCTTACAAACAAGTGGGCTAATTTGGACAAGGCTAATGGATTAGTTCAAATGACACTCTTGTAAAAAGTCTGTGATCATGTTGTGCAAATTCAACTGAAATTCTAAGCGTAACAAATGTGTTCAGCTTTAAAATGATAAAACTATTTTTAAAAATATTCCACAACTGAACTTCCATGCTAATCCCTCCATATATAACATTTACCTTCAAATGAAGATAATGATCCTCATGGTATTCTAGCAGTTTCTACCAACATAAAACCATGGCTTAGTGTTCCACTAGTTCAATCAAAATAGCCCATGTACTGTTTGAAAATGAGCACAAATCTCTGCCCTGAAATCATCAGAGCAAATGATTTAAGGTTTTTCTGCCAAGCATTTAATCACACATGTGTTATTTAAGCACCTCTGAGGAAAGTGGCAGGGTTTTTTTTTTTTTTTTTGTATAGTTTTAAAACTAATTACTTAATAATTGACAGATTGACTAAATTCCAGAATATATGTGGATCCAAAGGCAGGTGTAACTTGCCTAATGGCAAAAAGAAAGTTTCATAAGTAATAAAATCTCCAAGATACATTGTGGAAAATCCACTAGACTTTTTAAGAACAAAGAATGAAAAGTTGCATAGGAAAAATAAGAAAAAATAGCAATTCACTTTGACATGAGCAGTGGTACAACAGGGATTCAAATGACTCTTTAGGTGGAGGTGTTAATGGATGAGTCAACTCCGAGGATAGGACCTGCCTAATGGTACAAATTTAGAAACCATTAGCAGATTTATTGGAGCTATTTAAGTAGATCTACAATTAAAAATAGGTGTATCTAGAGATGGGAGGCAGTCTGAAGAACAACTGCTGAACAGCAATCATAAAAGTTTAGAAAGAGGATAAACAGCAAGAAGGCTGAACATGGAGAGCACCACTGGTACAGCAAAACTCAGAAGACTGTGACTCCATGGAAACCTGGAGGAGCAAGTGTCCTGAGAAATGCAAAGACTGTTTCAAAGTTCTGTCAGCTGTTGTTGAAGAAACAGCAATGGCTTTTAGACATGAACCATTTGGATTGAGTTGTAAGGGAAAAAGCATATTTGTGAGGTTTTAAGTATAAATCAAGACATATCTCTGGCAATACATAAGCTAGGTAAACATCTATTTGAATGTGCTACCAATTACCTAAAAGACATAGATTAAATATAGTCAATGAACAACTAAAATTCAATGCTGAACACTGAAGAGTGTAAAAGATGATTTAGAGTAACAGATTAAGAGAAAATAGAAATGGCAATTGGGTAAAATAGCACTAAATTTTGAATTTAACAAATACTGCATATAATACTACCTATAGATTATAATTTCACTTATCTAATGAGTATTTTTCTGTATGTATATAGACTTTTATATTAAATATGCATTTAATAATTAAGAAAATAAAATTATTAACACAATCTAAAAAATATACATTATATTTCCTGCCTTTCTATTTTTCTACATTTTTCAAATTTAAGTTATGTGACTAATATTTGAGAAAATATAATAGAAATGGGAACAAATAGAAGATAGTGAAAAATACCAGATAAAAGGAAAGCTATTTTAACATTGCAAGCTTAAATAGGAAGTTCTGATATATCTGCTATGAAAAAGAAAATTTCTATAGCAGATTGACATATGAGATAATAGAGGGACTGAATATTTATAAGTTGACAGAGAGACAGAGAGAAAAGGGCATCTACAGGTGCAAGCCAATGTGGCATCAAAGTGGCATTACAAAGGTGAGCATTTAAGGTCTCCATCACATATTTTATTCAATATAGTTGGAAACGTTTTCCATGGTAACATATTTCAAGTCATAAAATCAAAGCCCTTCAGAAATGGGGAACAGAATAATTGAAGTACATAAAGATTTCAGCAAAGTGATAACAGAACAAGCTGACTCCTTCCCTGGAGGCAGAGGAGAGCTGGTGCATTCACTGCAAAACCAAAAGTAGGGGCCTTATTTGGCAAACAAATGAAATAAATATCTAGTGGTTCACTATCAACTCTCAAGTTTACAAGGGAGGTGTTTCAAGCACAGTAGAGTGATAGAGGGAAGCAAAATTTAGATGTCAGAGGCAACAACTAATTTTATGGGAGACAGAAATGTAGAGAATGATTAATGAATCTGATGACTTTTTTACATAACAATAATTTTTCTGACATTGTGATGCCTATTTCTAAGAAGCATCTTCAAAGGTTCTATCTTGTCACACACAGAATTCCTATACAATAGCATGATGCCGATAGAGTTATCATTATTGTGTGAAGATGCAAGACCAAATTGGATGAGGGAGCATGACTTTCTCATTGTGGATCATATCAGTCCTCATTCACCAGACCCATAGTTTTTCTTTTTTCTTGTTATATAGATCAAAATAGCATTTATTGGATTGTTCATTGCTTTTGTTCTTAAAATCCACAATTTCAGTCACTGCAAAAACAACCCTGTGGATCAATATAGTCCTCATTACCTATCTTTATCTTTTTTTTTCTTTACTCACACTTAACTTTTATTTTGATTTTTTTAATGCTGCACAACACAATATTTATTTCATTTGTTTCATTTTTATTTCATTTGTTTCATTTATTTCTTTATTTCTGCTTGCTGCTGTTATTTTATTTACTGAACGAGAGAGGGAACTTTTGTGGCCTTTTTCTTTTTCTTTTTCTGTAGGCCGCCTTAAGCTTTCTAAATTTAGAACATCTAAGCAAGCTGAAGGGAAAAGGGGGTTTCACAAAATCACTCGGGGGGAAAGGAAAGGTTGCTTTGTTAATCATGCCATATGGTAGGTGATTAACTGCTTGTGCAATTACGTTTCACTTTTAATTAATTGCTCTTAAGGCTTTAATTAAATTTGGGGGTTCCCTCTTTAGAGCAGCTCTTACTGACAAAGATGCAAACGCTGGATGATGTCGCGGCAGTCGTTGAACACACGGCGGATGTTCTCAGTGTCCACAGAGCAGGTGAAGTGAGGATAGCAGTAGTGGCGCCCAACTCCACTAGCAGTGCTGATTCTCAGAAACTCATCTCGGATGAAGGACTTGGCCCGGGTCACGCGGGGATCCTCTCTGGGCTCCGGAGTGGCATCCTCAGGAGTCGTGTAGCGAGCAAATTCTGGAAAGTAGTCCTCAATCTTCGATTTCCCAGCAAGGACTTCCTCAGCGAGCACATCTTGCTTGTTGAGGAACAGAATCACAGAGATGGTGTGCAGCCATCTGTTGTTCCAGATGCTCTTGAAGAGGTTCAGAGCCTCCTGCAGGCGGTTGGTCTGGTTGTCCTCCAGGATGACCATGTTGTAGCTGCTGCTGGCTACCACAGAGATAATGGCAGTCACATCATTGAAGCATTGGATCCACTTGCGGCGTTCATCCGGCTGGCCGCCCACATCGAACATGTGGAAGTTGACTTTGTCCACCTGGAACTTCGTCTCAAAGATTCCAGAGGTCAGGACGCGGCAGCGAAGCAGGTCCTGGTCGCTTGGCATATAGTCGGCCTGCTTGATGACATCAATCTTGTCCAGGAAGTACTGGGCACAGTCGATCGGCTGGTACTCATTGGAGCTCTCCTAGCAGGCACACACTCCCTCGTCCTCCCACAGAGCCTTGGCATGCTCGTAGAATTCAGGTGGGAAGTCAAAGTCAGGCACGTTCATCATGCTCAGAATGTAGTCCACTCTGAAGTGGTTCTCAGGGTTGGCCAGCTCCACAGGGGGCACCAGGTTGCTCATGGCAGCCACATGGTTTCAATGGCCTCCTTCAGGTTGTTTTTGATGTCCTGCACCTTGGTGACCTTCTCACTATCTCCATTAAACCCATTAACATCAGGATCCTAATTTGTTTCACAATGGTGCTTTTACCAGATTCCCCAGCACCTGAATCCATGAAAACAAGGAGAATCT